>NC_056741.1:979556573-979856573 GCF_019279795.1 Protopterus annectens | reverse complement strand
TGTTTCCATGTAGAATAGTTTCTGTGGTTGTATTTCAATACGTTTTGGAATTCATAAAGAAAACCTACACTGATTGTTTACAATTGCTCCTCCTGCACCAATCTAATGTGAGCGAAGCCCACCATACTTGAGATGTATAAATAGCAACTCTGAGATGACACAAATTCGTTGAAGAGGAACAAAGTGAGGAAAAAGTAAAACCTGTCTTCTTGTTCTTTTCTGAATCGGGTGCTATGACAGGTTACCAGCATTCTTTTTAATCCAATGTTCTGAGTGTCATTCATCTAAAGTGTTGATAAATAGCAGGGCTCCCCAAAACTACTACATTTGTGATAAAATTAAGTTTAATCTCATCTGAAGATGTCATAACATTTACTTTATTATTATTTCATCCTCAAGGAATCCAGCTACAGTTTTACTTCCACTACACTCTGACAGCTCTAAAATATTTGATTCTGTAAAGAATGGTCAAATACCTGATATTTAAAACATGAAAAGTTTATATACCCAGAGCATTTCAGTTTTGATTTGAGACATATAGTCTCATACAATGGACATTTGGGATCTTTTATATGGTGTACAGATATCTCCAAAAAATATGTTTGAAACCTTTTACCAAGTTTTGCTTAACAGAATAAAAAAAGGAAAGAAATAAGTAGCAGAAAACATGCACGCATTCAGATCGTCAGTAAATCAGCATGACATGTTATTTTTGATGTAACTGAGGAGTTTGTCCATACCTATGCTAAGCCTTTTTTTTTAAAATAATACGCCAGCAGTTGCTATTTTAACTCAGTTTTATTATAGCTTCAGCAAACAGGGGCTAGCCATTCTATACTGTTCCTTTGAAATAAAGATGTCAGTTTAAAGCTTTTGTATTCACAGAGATTTTTTAGTACTGCAAATGCACATTGTTGTTCCACATCCCTGAAGGAATGTGAATGAATATGCAGAAATACATGATCTAATACTGTTCTTTCTAATGAACTGATGTCTGAAGTATTCAATTGTTTGATCTGAAGAAGGGTTTTACTATACCTAAGTGAGGACATTTCAAGCCTTTAGCCATCTTTGAAACCAGTCAAGCTCATTTATCTTTGAGTTCTTATCGGGTGTTGTGCTTAAACTGTGCAAGCATTTTATAAACAATAGTTCCAAGCCTTAGACATAATCCTATGCTTCAGAAATAGTCAATAATAGAGCAAGTTTCAAACTTCAATATTTTAATTAACTTACTATAAATTGCTCTGATTTATTTAAGATGCATTGTTTTCCTGCTTTTTTATCATAGTATAATTGCAAATTGACAGGTTGAGCTGTCAAAACTTTTTAATGTCATTTCCTTTGTAGATTAATGTGATGCAATCACAGTACCCAGTAAATTTCCATACTTCCTGAATACAATTCAAAAGTTTATGAAGTGTGTTACAAGAGCAGGGTTTTTACTTTAAAAATGTGTTTTACCTCAGTTTGGCTCCTTCCAACAAGATATACTCTGCTGCTTATTAATGTCAGGTAGTATTTATTTATTTGTATTTGTTTACTAGAAAAGTTCAAATGGGTAAGTTAATCCCTTTCAGTGGAGGCCCTAAGAAAAAAGCTACAAAAAATACAAAGATAATAGTGAAGTAAAAAGACAGTCAAAAGCTGAGCTGAACAAGTAATGTTTAATACATAACAGCAAAAATATAGAGTAAACTTTCAGTTAACTGAAACGCAAACAGCCAGAACTCTCAAGCAACCAGAAACAAATTAAAGAAATACAGTAAAGTATGAACAATTCAGTTTTTCATGGGTTGCACTCCCCCCGCCGCAGAAACATACCTAACGTTTTTAGAGTTTTAGACTTTTAAAAAGGAAGATACAAATAAATTCCCTCTCTCCCCAACCTGAGTCAAATTGCTAAAAATGTCAACACTTGCTCCATATTCACTCATTTAGTTTGCATAAGATTGCACATTCTCTCTCCAATCTCTCACACATGCACACACACAGTCTCTTCAGCTTTCATACATGCAGTCACTCACTCTTTCTCTCTCTCATCTCTCACACACACTCACTTCAGCTTTCATACATCTTTCTGATCTCTCACACCCTTGTTTTTATACATGCAATAACTCACTCTTTTTCTGTCCGATCTCTCACACATGATCTCTTCAGCTTTCATACATCTCTCCTATCTCTCACATACAGTTGCTTCTGCTTACATACATGCATTCACTCTCTCTCTCTCTCTCTCTCTCTCTCTATATATATATATATATATATATCATTCATTCAATTCCAATCCACTCATTGTGCCACTGAAAACTGTTCCATGTGTTATGCTTTCTAGTGGAAATATAAGTTTAAAATATTATTATTCCAACCAGGTTTTTAATTACTGTATTTCAATATTAAAATCAAATCAATACAGTGTTTATGGCATGGTATAGCATAGGGTACAGTATTTATCAGGTCTAGTTTTAATAGTAACTCTCAAGCAACCAGAAACTACACTTATCTGGCACTTCAACCCCCCCCCCCCCACTGGTACTAGCTGGTATACACTATTATCCACTATCTAATAGACAAATAAACTGTACTCCCGTGCATTTTATTAACTAAAAACACCCTACAATATGTACTCCTCCAAGAGTAAAATCTATGCATTTCTAATGACATCCATCCTATTACTGTGCCTCCTACTCCTCCTTCTTATACTCTCATCACTTAACATCCACTTACACCCCAAACATATCTCCCCTACAAACCCAAACTGCTGTAGCCATATAAATAATCACCAAACCTTTGCCATTATTCCATCTATCTTCTCATTAAATACTCCCTTACCAAAAATACACTTACCTAACATCCAACTCACCCCTACCAAACACAAAACCAGTACTACACCCCCAATGCTAATATGCTCAAACTCATCTATCTCTGCAAAAACTTTCTCTTAGCTGGAGACATCCATCTCAACCCTGGTCCAACACACTCCACTGCTAGCCATCCTAACCCCAAAGTTAATAATCTCCCAAACAAACATCTTTCCTTCTATTCAATAAACACTAGGAGTATTCTGAACAAAGTAAGTGAACTACATAATAAAAAACAACAAAGGCAAAAAATATCAATTCAGCAACAACAAGAACAAATAGTGAGTCCCAGCTCTACTTTCAGTCTCTTCAAGATTTATTCAATACAATACAATTCTGTTTCTCTTAGCGCCTCGGCCACAGCCTTTACAGAGTAAAACCCTAAAGCTAAGTGAACTACATGTTTGGATCTCCCACTATACACCTGATATCCTTGTTCCGACTGAAACCTGGTTAAAATCCCAACACCAAGACATAGAGATCTTGTCCCCTGGCTATAGCATACACCATCTAGATCAACCAAAAAGGAAAGGTGAATTCATTGCTATCCTACACCTTAACCACCTTACCATTTCTAACTCTACTTTTACATCCCAAGCCTTCTCCCCAGCTGAAATTTTATCTGTAAACCTAAATATTAATAGTCATTGCACTATCACCATTGTAGCAATTTACATTCCACCAGGTGATAATATCCCCCTACTGGAAAATATGCTTGCTCATAACTCCCAACACATCCCAAATGAAGCTATCATTCTTGGGGATGTCAACTTTAACTGGCTAGCTCTCTTCTCTCAATACTCCTTGCAACACCTTAAGCTCTATGGCTTTACTCAACTCATCTCTGATCCCACTTATTTCAATAACTCCCATACAGCCTTATCTCTCCTTGACTGGATTCTTGTCTCTCATCCTTCCAAATACCATAACCCTGAAATGCTACCAAATTCCCTAAGTAATCATTGTCCAGTAAAAATACTAAGATACACATCCCATCAAGCTAAACCTCAAAGGTTTATCAAACACCGACAACTAACAAACTTTAATCCTGAAACTCTCAAATCTTTGCTATCAAAAGTGAACTGGAATTCCTTAAAACTTCTCCCCTAGGATGAAGCTGTCCACTTTCTTAACTCCACTTTCCTTAGTTTTTTAAATTCTCTAGAACCCCTTAGAACAGTCTGCATAAAGTCCAACATATCCCCATGGCTGACCGTAAACACACGTGCACTATTAAAAAAAAGACAGAGTATGGAAAATTTGGACTAAAATTAAACATCAGCCAGACCTCCAGAAATATAAAGAACTTAGAAATCTTGCCAAAAGTCACATAATAAAGATAAGAAAAACTTCTATAATAATCCATCTTCTACCTTTAAATCCAACCCTAAAAGGCTCCGGCACTCTGTAAATCAAATACTATACCCAGGTACGCAAGCCTCCCCTAACCCTCATCTTGACAAAACACATGAGGAAACTGCCTCCATATTTAACAACTACTTTATAGACTGAATATCCAAATTACTAAATCAAGACACAAACCATCCCACCAACAATAATAGACCTAGTAGCTAAAACTCTTCCATCAGTAGTAACCCTACTACTACCTTCTCCCTCAAACCTGTCTCCACTAACTATATTAAAACTCTACTATCTAAATTAAAAACTTGTTCCACATCCATAGACAAAATTCCCTCCACATTCCTTCAGGCTGCTGCTGATGTTCTTGCTTTTTCAGTTTCGAGTCTAATAATCTGGAAGCAATTTTACACCCTTCCAATACACAAAGGAGGAAACTCCACAGATATAACTAATTTTAGACCCATAGCCATACTCTCACCACTCTCCAAAATTCTAGAAAAATGTATACACAATGAAGTCTTACACTACCTTCTGCAAGAAAATCTACTCACACCTACCCAACATGCTTTCGTTCCATGCACAGCACTACTACAGCTCTGCTGTCTTTCCTAAACTCGGTATCACTAGCTAGAGACAGTAACAAACGTATTTCCTGTCTCTTCATTGACCTCTCTAAAGCCTTTGATACAGTCTGTCATAAACTTCTTCTCCTTAAACTAGCAAATGTTCACTTCTCTCCATCCACCGTATCTTGGTTTAACAGCTATCTCTCTGATAGACTCCAATCAGTCAAATGGCTCTCAGCTTTATCCCCTCTTCTTCCTGTTAAAACGGGTGTTCCACAAGGCTCCATCCTTGGGCCACTTCTTTTTAACATCTTTACCAACCTTTTCTTTCCTACCTGTCCTGGATCCTCAATGATATAATATGCAGATGATTCTACACTTATCACTATTTTTGAATCACCAACTCAACTAAAATCAGACACACAGTCCTCTTTTAACTCTGTAGAAAACTGGCTATCTGAAAACCAAATTATCCTTAATCCAAAGAAAACCAAATTACTACTCTTTCTCCCTAAAAACTTTAACCACATAAAGTCTTCCTTCGCCATACTGTCACAAAATAATACTGAAATACAGGTTGACACCAGTACTAAACTCTTAGGTGTTACTATTAATGATAGACTAACCTTTGATTTACATGTCAATAATTGTGTCTGAAAAACACATCCCAAGCTAGGTCTCCTCTATAAAAAGAAAAAATATCTCACCAAAACAGCAAAACTAACCCTTTCAAATGTCTACCTCTTACCCACTTTAATTTATAGCTCCCAAATTCTCACCAGCCCCAACCCTGGACTACTAAACAAGTTAAAAACAACTTATAACAGGATTGCCAGATGTGCTGCCTAAACTTCTTACAAGTTCCATCACTGTGTCGCACTAAAATAACTAAATTGGCTAGAATTACCTAACCTACTTCGATATAATCAGTTTCAGATTATTCATTCCATTCTCTACAAACACTCTTTCTGTCCAACTATCTCATCTCTAATCTCTCATTACCTACCCACTAGATCACTCCGCAGTTTTGAACAAGGCCTACTAAAAATCTAGAAACCAAGGACCAAAATAGGTCACCTAGTCTATAGCTTTAACCCTTCCAAGGCATGGAATAGCCTACCACTAGATATAAGATCCCTTGAACATCCCAATCAATTCAAAACCGCTGCAAAAAATACATTCATGAAAAATGGACTTGCCAATGTAATTATCCCTCGTAAACACTCCCCTATAACCTTCTACTTCTCTCTTCCTTCCCTTTAATAAACAAACTTTACACCTTGGTCTATCCCTTGGCTGCTGTGCGTCCCCAGCTCTGGTGTACACACTTTGTTTTCCCTACCTGCTCGTAAGGCACTAACATTGTGGAACTGCCCTGTCCTGTTGGCCAGCAACCTTAACCCATCTTATAACTGCCATCTTCACCCTAAACTAAGGAAGTGAATCTTCTCCTGCCCTGAGAAACAGCCACTCAAGGACAATACAAAAGAAGAAATTGCCCTACCTGCTTGTAAGGCACTAACATTGTGGAACTGCCCTGTCCTGTTGGCCAGCAACCTTAACCCATCTTATAACTGCCGTCTTCACCTTAAACTAAGGAAGCAAATCTTCTCCTGCCCTGAGAAACAGCCCCTCAAGGACAATACAAAAGAAGAAATTGCCTAACTGCTCGTAAGGCACTAACATTGTGGGACTGTCCTGTCCTGTTGGCCAGCAACCTTAACCCATCTTATAACTGCCGTCTTCACCCTAAACTAAGGAAGTGAATCTTCTCCCGCCCTGAGAAAAAGCCCCTCAAGGACAATACAAAAGAAGAAAGTATGTGTTATATAACTTCTGTTAATAAAAGCTAAGCTGTATAAATTATTGTAGGTTTTAAAGTACACTTCTCTGCTAGGGAGACCAGCAGCCTTAACCTTCTTTTTCCTCCTTCTTAGTCCACCTTCCCTCCTACACCACACTTACCTTAACTATCAGCTCTCCACCGATTGTTCTCCTAGGGCTCACTCCTTCTGTGGCTCTACCCACTCCGTTCGCCCTGCAGGCTCACTTACCTGCCCCTAATCCCCACCCGCCCCCAGTGCATCGACATTTATACACACTAACCACACCCCCTATCCATACAAGCAATCACATTGACCAACCCCTTAAAGTGCTACAACCCTCTTCCAACTAGTCATTATCCATCTGCACCTATACCTGTATACTAACCTACACACAGTACTTCTACAATGCCACCTAACACTACCCTTACCCACTTTAAGCTCTTACTTCTACTATCAGTCCTACCTATTTTAGCTATGCCCTACCTACTTACTTTCTATGAACACCTTAACTGCCTTCACTTTCATAACACCAAGAAACAAACATCCACACCAACACTTATCATCCCTCATAGCCATAATCACACATCCTATCCAGCAAAGTATTTATTAGCCAAATTTCATAGACTCACTCACATCACATACTACAGCCCTAGAGCTAGAAAACCTCAGAACCTAATATGTAAAGGTTTACTTCTTAGTCTGGCAATACAAGTCTACTCCCAAATTGATGGTGACATACACCCAAACCCTGGCCCAAATTCTACAACTACCACAAAGCCTACCACCCCAACTTCTACTAATGCACATCTGGTCACTAAACCCCCTAGTAAAATATTTCAGCTGTTTAACTATTGCACTATTATGTATATAATATGTAATTATGAATGTATCCCTCTGATGAATGTATTTCTATGTATTTCACTTGCCACAGTTTAATGTATGACACTGTAATGCAATAATGTGGGGTACTGATGAATGTAATGTGTGGGACTGCAATGCAGTAATCTGTGGTACTGATGAATGTATTGCTATATGTATTCAATATGTAAAATTTCTATTTTCTGTTGGAGCTTTTCTCCTCAGGCCTCTGCTGAAAATGGGCATTTGTAGCCCAGTCGGACAAACCCGGTCAACAAATATAAAATGAAACAAATCTACTAGTCCACATGGGTGCCGGTTAACTGAGAGTTTACTGTAGTTATATATGAAATCATGCAACTTGCATTCAGCAAGTAGCTAATAATAAAGAAACATGTAAACAACATTACAGAAAAATAATGACTATTTAAAAATGAATATGAGTATGAAGTAAAACCTGTAAACGAAATCAAGTCTGTGACTACTTTATTTACTTATTATTTGTTAACCAGGAAAGTCTGACTTGGAATGAAGCCAATTTTCAACAGAGGCCCAGGGACGAATGCTCCAGATGCATGTGTTTGTAATCTGAGAGGAAACCAGAGCACTCAGAGAAAACCTACATGAATGCAGGGGTGATATGCAGACTCCACACAGAAGGAACCTCAGCCAAGATTTGAACCAGAGAACCTCTTGCTGTGAGGCGACAACACTACCACTTCATCACTGCACATACTTGAATATGCATCTATCAATCTGTCTGTCTAGATACCTATTATTTAAATGCAGCAAGTGATTCTTGTCTGATTTCGTAATTTACAAATGAATTTAGAAACAGAATAAATTAGATTTGTATGACTTTTGAAACGGTATAAATATTAAAAGATTTGCTGGTTTTTTTTTAGATTTATTTTCGGGATTTCCACATTTTTCTCCTTATGTTATATATGTTGTTTAGTGACTTGGGATGGTCATGCAATATGGATGTATTTCAATATTTTTTGTCTTAGTGGTGTTTGTTTGTTTAGTATATTAAGGAATATATTGTTGATTTGTGATATATCATCATCTAGTCCCCAAAACAACTCTAGCTACCACCTACCTATTATCTTATCTTTTATGTGGTGCACCTATCCTCTCAAATCCACAGGCTTCTATAATGAAGAAATTGGAACGATGCTATAATAAAATAGCAACATTTGTAATTAACAGAACAAATCAAACCTGACACTGTTCTGCACTCTGAAATGGCTTGAACTACTCCACCGCCTGCCCTATAACATGCTACTCACAACGGTTCCCCTTCAAATCATCAAACATTTAAAACATGGAAGTTCAGATCATCAAGACCAGAATAAGACCAGAACATCGAGTTTTAAAACATCAAAGGTTTGAAGGGGAAGAAAAAGGTAAGTGTAGGTAGGCGAATGTTTGTATTTTTGCAGGGCACCAAGGTGCGCTGCATACTGTGTGTGTCTATGTGCCATCTGTATGATGGCACTACAGACAGGGTATGGAAAATCACTCGTTTAGCGCTTCTGCATATAGCACTAAATGGGAGATTTCTCTTTACTCCAATGTAGTGTGGTCTCGGAGTTGGAATATTAAAGTAGGGGGGTGTGGGGTGCACATCCCCCCACATGGGGAGGGGTGCAGGGGGACGACGTTTCAAAATTTGATGTTCTGGTCTCCATGATCAGAACTTCAATGTTTTGAAATTTCGATGGTTAGAAGTGGGACCACTCACAACACCTAACATAATACATAAACCTTTAGCTTGTCCTGCTCTCACCACTCTCCTCTTTAACAATCATCCCAACAGAACTATTCGATCCAATGCTAAAAAAGTATTTTCTATCAGAAAAGTGCAAAAATCTGCCTTAAATGCCCCATACTCTAATTCTGTATGTAAGACTTGGAGCTCACTCCCTCTACACTTATATCAATGGACAACCTCTAGGCATTTAAAATGTCACTTATTCAATTTCTGTTTAAATCATGGCTTTGCACTTGATCCATGCCTGGTTAAATTAAAAAAGAACACTATATTTCACAACTACAGCCTACTCTTCAAACAATATCCCATACATTTAGCACTACTTATACATAATGTAAAGCCAATGGTCACTCCATTTTGTGCCTGAATCTGTCAGTCTTGGTTAATTTTCGCACTCTCAAATTCCTCCTAGCCCCTCCCTATCACCCTTGCTTCTATCCACTATTTCAAACAATCTCAGACAGCCACTTCAAAAAAACACAATATCTATATATATATATATACCCGATTCTCTGTTTTGTATATACAAATGTTTGCTCTTTCATCACACTGCTGTACATCAAGTTAATGGACTTAACTATATTTATAATTTGACCACCCAATGCTCATGGTGTGATATTTATAACTGAATTTATCATATTACATCTCCAGTCTGCTACAGTGACTGTATACACCATATTATTATTCTGTATATATCGATGTAATAGTTGTTTTTCATTTAGGTTCACAGGTTCATAGGTAGGTACTAGGCTATCGGCACAAGGGCCTACATAAGCCTAGCCAGCAAGGTTCCATGGCTTATGCCACCCAAGAAAGTTATTTTCCACTGTCGAGCAGAGACACAGAAGTGATCCCCGGGGTATATTTCCTATTTCCCATCCACTCATCAAGATTTTTCTTGAAGAGTGCTAATGAAGAACTTTACTTGACATAGATGGGTAGCTTGTTCCAGAGTATAGGAAGTCACTGGGACAGGAATCTATCCCTCCAGTGTGTCCTGTTTATTGTGGTGACAAGGTTTAGGTCCCTAGAGCATGTAGCTTGGAGGGATTGGGATTTCTTTAGGTGTAGCATGTCCAACAGCTCTGGGTTTGACATAGCTTTATATGTTAGGCAGAGATCACCTTGGAGTAGGTGATATGCTATGGTGTAAAGCTGGAGGTTTTTTTTCATATATTAACTGATCTCTCTGTAATCATATTAACTTTCAGGGAGATTTCCTCAACATGGCTTCACTAAAAAAGGACAATTCTGCATAGTCAGACTTTCTCTGCGAACAAATGTTAATAAATAAGTAAGTGAAGTAAGGGCTTTCAACTTATTACAATTATATCACTTTGTTGTAGCTATGCACTTGTTTTTATTATTTTTATAGATTGAATATTGCATTGGAACGATGCTGTTTTGGGGTGTAGACCGGTAACCTTTTCACAAAGGTAGGTTGGTAAATGACTGCTTAATCCATCTGGTAGTGTGCCAGTAGGGGTGATTTTACCTGGGTCAGATTTGAGAATTCAATCAAGTATTGATGGTCTGCTAGCAGATTTCTTGCCCTACTTGGAATGTCAATTAGTTGTGTGAAGTCACATCAGTTGATGGAATTAGAGGGGGAATTTGTGTTGCTTATTAGCCAATCTATATTTACGTCACCTAGAAAATAGTTTCCTCTTAAATATCTCTAGAAACCCAGCATAAGATATTCTATGCAATGCAGTTGTTTTTATTGCCTGTAAGATTTAAATACTGATAATGCCAACACTTTTACAGATATTCATTTATAGTAAAGATATGAGTAGTTCTGCATTATCAAAGACAGGGATAGTTTGTAGCTATAGGGAAAGTTCTACTGTGTTTGGGTAGATGATTACTACACCACTTGCATTTTTGCACATTCGGTCTGTTCTAAGCATATTATAAACCGGAGATAGGATTTCTTCATTTTTTATGTTAGATATGAGATAAATCTCAGTGAGGATTAATATATTGGGGAACCAAGAGCTTTCCAAGCATGCAAGCCAGCAGTTATGTTACAAGTACAGCTAAGATTAATCTGTTGAAGCAGTGCATCTAGATCAGTGCAGCAATCAGGGTATTTCCTTTGCCTTGCAACTAGTTAAGGTGGGTCGATGATCAAGCACAGGGATGGAGTGCATATCCCCAGGTAGTATTAGAGACAAAAAGATGGAATTGTAAGGGAAAGGCAATTTAGTTTTGTTCTTATGTTTGAAATATAGAGTTATTGAGCAGGAAGGTTTGTTTGTACAGATGTGTATATAAGTAACTAAGCAGGTGTGAGGAGTTAGAGTGGGGAGCTTGTTTTCACTGAACCTGTGGTATTTGGGGAAATGTGTGACACCTGCAGGTGATACAAGAGGAAGTACAAAAATAATTTCAGTGAGTCTCACAGGGAATGATTTGATGTAAAAATATAGAGACGAGGTTGATATGAGTAAGTGTAAGAGAGTTAATGTATGCAGAAATTCAGGTATAGCTTGGCATTTATGAAATGTAATTATAGACATATCGTATAGGTATTGTCAAGGTTTAGAAGGGTCATCCTCTATGAGACTGATTTATTTCGTCAATGTATGTCAAGATAAAAGGTGAATACTGATAGAGTGATGTCAATACAAAAATGTGGGGGGAGTGTCTAAGGAAAGGAGGGCTTAAAGAGGAAAAATAGAAGAGTACGGCAATGAAAAAATAGTGGAGTTGGGATGTCAAAATTAGAGCCATTTAGAGAAGTTACCAGTTGAAGAGATGCCATTTGTCTGCAGTGTACATGGGAGAAAAGCATAAGTGTTGTATGGTACAAGATTCAGGGGTGAGTTAATAAGTTAAATTACCCTATATATAAGGCAGATTCTGAGAAAAAGGCTGGCAAATTACAAGGGAGTATTTCCTGTGTGTGCTGGGGAGGTTATTCTAGGTTGAGGGAAAGTGATGGTATAAGGTTCTGTCAAATAATGCACTACAAAGATTATGAAATGTGAATAATGAGAGAAAATGGCATAGTACGTAAAACAGTAGGAAAGGTGTAGAGGTGTATAAAGTTAATAAAATGATTTACTAAAGATGGAAATGAAGGTGTAAAAAGGTATGTAGACTCTGTCTGAATACATGTGTAGAGTAGGTGTGGAAAACATTGCAATGTAAGAAATAGGAAGTTGCATTTATATCTAAGAAAACTGGAGACATTAGGTGGAGAATAGGTGGACACTGTACTGTTGATCTGAATGGTACTTACTGAGACTGGCAGGGAGATATAGATTATAACGTTAGAGAAGGAGATAGTCATGGCAATCCACCCAGGACTGTATGTTTTGAGAAAAACAATCTGTAAGTATAGTAAGTTACGTAGGGAAAGCCATCAGGAAAAAAGAGGGGAAAAACGGTACCATGATGTATGAAGGTAGACCACAGGATAGCAGTGTTACAAAGAGAAAAGGGGTATTTCTAGAAGTTTTAAATCAGTCATATAAATATATCCATCCCACAGAGAAGATACTTTTATATTTGTTTCTTAGTTTGCCATAGCAGAAATGCAATTACACAATCATGCTGAATATTATAGATCTGTGCTGCATTCATCACCTCATCATCTAATCCACTATTGCTTTTGCATGTGCAATATTCCCTATCTTGACTTCTCTCATCACTCATTTTATTTAAAATAATGTTTATCTTCAGTGATTTTAAATCAGTGAGGTAATATAGCCTAGTAATGCACTGCTTAATAAAATCAGTAAATTGGCATACTAGCTTTGCCATTCTTTTCTTTAAACTGGCACACGTTTTAATATTTTTCCCTAATATCATTTATTTACTCTTTCTCTCACTACTTAAATGGTTCCTTCTGTATTAGATTTTGTGTTATTTATTCATCTTCTTCTTGAAACTCTCTACAGAATGAATTTAGCAAAGATCAACTAAGGGCATACTCCTCTTCAATATTTTTATCAACAATTTGCACAAAAGGACCCTGACTCTTCTTAAATACAAATGCTGATAACTGCACTATTATCTGATTAGCCACTTCACTGTATCAGCTACAAACAATAACACAGCATTTCCTGCATAAAATCAATTGATACCTCACAACCTCACAGAATCAAAGCTCCTACTAAATCCTGAAAGATCTAATCAAATCATATTTATCCAAAACTTTCAACAAGAGATCAACACAGTTACTGTCAAACCAACAAAATTCACAGCTACTGAACAGGTCATATTGACAAGCGTCCTAATTGTGCTCACCATACTGACTGCATTGCATCCAAAACACACAAGAAATTAGGTGCACTTTATAAAACAGAACTTTATTTAACTGAAAGAGCTCATTATGCTACAGTTATTTCTCCTTCCTGACCTCCTATATGCCTCATCAACACTTTGTTAGTCTGCAAAAAACTCAACTAGAAAACTGGAAGAAACATACAATAAAGTAACCATGTTGTAACAAACCTAAATAATAGAACGCACCATTTTTTGACATTGAATAAATTTAAATGGCTAAATCTATAAGATGCCTTAATGTTCACTCAGTTCAAATTTATTCACAATATAATACACAAACCACACAAATATCCAGCTGTCCAAGTACCTTTTCAATTTGTATAATCCATGCCAACCACTCTGATCTCAACAAAAGCCTCTCCTCTGCAAAAACAAGTAATCCAACCATACAGAAGGCTCTTTATATGTACTCCAAATAGCTGATCACTGGAAGACTGTTCCTACTAAAATTACAACAGAAACAAACATACAGAAATGTGCCCATTAGGTAAAGGGCTATGACATAAAAAATATTAACTATCCCAACACACATTACTAAATCACAATATTAAACTTCAAGTTAAGCATCACCATGCCACATATGAATTAATACACCATATAAAATATTTCCTCCATCATCCAATTATCATTCCTATTAATCAGTTACAGTAAACACGTTCTAATTTTTCTAAGTGCTTTGGGAAATCCCATCCTTTCTCCTATTACTTCACCTAATGTTGTTGTAAATCCTCTATTAAATAACACACTTAAGGTTAAAACATTTCTGCAACCACCCATTTCCTTATTTTTCTAACTTGATTACCATCTCAATCATTAACATCTCTGCCTGTCTGACTACTGTGAGATTTGATTAGTATGCACATCAGTCACATACTGCTTCAAATGTAAATATGCAAAAACATTTTGATCTATCTATCTATCTATCTATCTATCTATCTATCTATCTATCTATCTATCTATCTATCTATCTATCTATCTATCTATCTATCTATCTATTCAAGTATAATTCTGTTGATCTTCCTATCTATCTATCTATACAAGTATAATTCTGTTGATCTATCTATGCAAGAATAATTCTGTTGATGTATCTATCTATCTATCTATCTATCTATCTATCTATCTATCTATCTATCTGTGGCTCTATCTATCTATCGATCTATCTATACAAGTATAATTCTGTGGCTCTATCAATCTATCTATCTATCAGTCTATCTATCCATCTATCTATCATGTGTGTGTATGTGTGTGTGTGTGTGTGTGTGTGTGTGTGTGTGTGTGTGTGTGTGTGTGTGTGTGTCTGTGTATGTGTTTGTAATTCTAATGAGTTTAGAATGAATAATCAGCTGTGATTTTGAGCAAAAGACAAAACATCATTGAGCAAAGTATGGCCACTGAAATCAGGATTTTGACCACTGAAATCCGGATTTTTACCTATTTCCATAACAAACCCAGGCACTACAAATGAATTCACTGACTTACAGAGAGAGGCTACCCTTGACAAATTCATCAGTTCTATGTTAGAAAAACTGTATTCTGTAGATACTATAAATATCAGACCTAAAATAACAAAGAAAAAAAATGAATGTGATGACATGAAAAGCTTGGTGACTATTAGCACCATGGCCAGATGATCACATTTCTATTCAGTGTGCAAAGGAAAACAATCGTGTTGTTATGAATAATGTTGGATTAAAATGGAACAGTTCTCTAAACTACTCCAACTATACATGGTTATTAACCATAAACTTATTAATGACTGTTATTTCAATGTACCTTTTATTCTACTTATATTCTTTTTCCAAAGTTTGTTGTTTCAGTCAAAGTGACTCAATACCTTTTTGCTATATTTTTACATTAGCTAATTCAGATTTAGTAATTATCTCTGATACATTTTTTATTGATTCTCAGTCTTGTGAACTACTGTGTTTTATTTCTTCAAGGAATATATGCCGCCCATTTTACATTTTTCTCATCTTTAAGGCTTTTATTGCTTTTTATTGTTTATTCTTATGTAATTCTGTTTCTAGTTATACTTCAGTATGTCTGTCTGAGCGGGTTTGCTTTTAATGTCAACCAGACTTCATGCTTTCTTGTTTTTCTATTTTCTATACTGTAGTTTATCCCTGTTTCTATCTATCTCTCACATTCATTCAGTTTATATTTGTACAAAGTCATCCTCTATGATAACAAGTTTTGGTTACTATGATGGAGAGCTATATGTTGGTGATCTTATTCTTTCATTTTACCCTTAGAGCACTGAGCTTGGCTTATATAACCCTCCGCTAAAGTAATGCTGTGTCCAACTCCTACTGGTTAACTTTGCCTCAAAGAACCTTTTGTATAAAATTTGTTCCACTGTATCACAACATGAAAAAAAAAAAACCTCTGAAGAAATGTATAGCTTTAGAGGAAAGAATTTACATTTTCTTTTCCACTTTGTTGATAGTTTTCAATTCATAGGAGCATGATTAGTGGATGAGAATGCATGCATCTTGTTAAGTTGGAATAACTTATGCAATGGCAAACCCTTTGCATCTCTGTAGAAGTTGGTTGCATAGCATTATAAAATGGACAAGAGCATTTATGTAAAAAAATTACTTGTGCATTAAATCCATTCTATGTGCAGGTAAAATAGTCGCCACCTCCACCCCACTGTAGGACTGCATTTCAAATAAGTAAGTTGACATAAAGAGAATAGTGTCTCCATCAAAAATGCTTTTACCTTTACAGTGGCAGCAAAACTTAAACTGGGCCTTAAAATTAAAACCAAACTGTGAGTAAAACTGAATTATTATATACTGCTTCTGTAAGGAATTACAGTCTTGGTATACACAATTATAACAGAATAATGTACATCATTTTGGTTACTCATGAAAGTGTGTTAATTGTATTAAAAAAAACTCCGATAAATTTGCTGTGTCTTTAAGACTGAACTTTCTTTTATTAGATGTGTGACTAAGAACATACATTTCCAAGTCACCATATATGGGATGACTTTATAAACAGTTGCACTGCTGGTGTACCACCCCTCCATGAAAGGAAATCTCACAGATCATCTGCAAAATTTTCACACATCAGCTGCAACATGTCTTTAAAGGGAATGGTGCAGCAATAGAGTCATAATTTATTAAGTGGTACAATAAGACGAGCATGTTGAACACTTCAAGAAAAAATATGTACAACTGACAAACACTAATAAATGCATTTATTTTTATGAATATTTCAGCAGTTTTCTGGTCCTTTGATATGAAAATTTAAAGGTACCCATTTCTTTAAACAACACTTATGAACACAGCAAAAGTCTGATTTTGAAAAAAATATATCATCTCAAAGCATGTATAATATGGTGGAAAGATTCTGCTACTTTTAGATGCAATTAAATATTCTGCTCATAAACTCCTTAAATGTAATCCATTTTATAAGCACAAACAAACACTGAATGGTTTGTCAGTATGTATGGTTTAGGAATTAGCTTGCACCCAGTGGTTGTCAGCACCTGTCTAGCAATGGGATATACACTATAGTTAGTCAAATTAATAAAGCATTCATCATGCAAACACTGTTGTCATCTTTAGGTAAATTGAAGACATCTAGGGGATCGGCTTGTTTTTATATATATATATATATATATATATATATTATATATATATATATATATATTTCCCTGACTGTAGTTCAGTTGTCCAATCAGGTGTTCAGCTGAAAGTGGTTTACCCCATTGATGTTTTGTCTTACCTCAGCGTTTAACATAATGGGTCACTCTGTTTCATAAAACTGATGACATTTGGTAGGTCAAGATGTCAGTCAAGCCAGTTTGGTGAGGATTGTTACAGTTATTAAAAAAAAAAAAAAGACATTGAGAGAGAGACTTCAATTGCTTAAGCTAATAATGTTAAAACACTTGTTTTTAATGAGTTTCCTGAGTTATTTCAGTGGAGGTGAGTTATTTTAACAGTTACCACAAGTCTCATATTTGACACACCTCACAGCTTTATCAGAGGTTTTTCAGGGATGATGTCCTATAAGGCCATTTCCTGGGGGATGCAGAGTATACACTTGAACCATGGCTGATGATACCCATCAGAATGCACACACACCCACAGATGAATGCTGTATTGAGGTACATCCTATGCAATATCATCCTATGAAACAGCTGTAGCAGGAACAATAGGGGCTTGGACCAAATGTTCCACCATCACTGGAAAGGTTATCACATCCACACACAAGGGAAGAGTCTGTGGGGGGATCCCCCAGCTGCCATGGGTGTTGGTAAATGTAGATGTGTACAATATGCCCTTACCCTTGCCAAGAGGCAACAGATAGAGAACATGCTCAAAACCTAAGGAGTACACTTTTCATCCTATACACATACATAGAGTAAAACTGATGCTCATAACATTTTCTTACCCATGTAATGGTTGTGTACTCTTAGCATCAGACAGATTCAATTATGAATGACAGCAATTGTAACAGCAGGGCTACAAAGGTAAGTGTTGAAGGTAAGAGTTGAACCTGTAAAAGAAAAATAAATGTGTAAGAATATGAATGAATGGCATATACCTGCATACTGCTACTTGTAAATGTACCTAAGAAGAATGTGTCATTTGTCCTGCAATGACATAAATATGTGACATGACTGATATATGTAATATATATATATATATATCTATATATATATATATATATATATATATATATATATATATCTATATGCAGTTTAGCAACTGTCATGCTTCATTGTGTAGAGCCGCTTAGTAACTACAAATCAGAACTCTCCTGTGTGCATGTTGCACTGTGATCTGTACATGGTTTTAGCGAGCCATGTAGGGTTAATTGAATCCAGTCCAGATTTGCATTTTTGCAAACATAATCATAAATAATTGTGTGATCACTCATTGCACTAAATATGTTAGCCACACATACAACCAAATGAGAATGGCCGACTGCTTTTATTCACATGATTTTATTGGTATTGTAAGGCTGTGTCTGTAGCAAAGAAAGATAACTCACTACTGTCTTGTGTAATAGTCTGATAGTTCAAATCCAGAGCTGTCTAATTTGTTCAACCTTTGTTTCCTTTTCTTTCTAATCTATTTTTTTTTGGTTTTATTTTTTAAACTTTTTTTCACTGAGAGTGCCTCGGTGCATAGTGCAAACATGGCTAGCTGCTTAAAAGTAGGAATTCAATTTTTGTCACTTTATAGAGCACAAGCGCACAGCGGCATTGTGCAGCAGTCAGCACCATGGATGGCAATGACTGCAGAAATGTCACCTGTTACTTGTTTCTGCGACACAAGCTGTAAATACATTGAGCTAAAAAAAGAGAAAACATAGGCAAAACGGGGATTGAAGTCCCACAGTAGTTATTTTTAATGAGGAAGGGTAATAATGAGTATTTACTCAAAAGAAAATTATTTGCTATTGCCTTTTAAATTTGTGTGTTGCCTACTTATGAGTAAACAGGATTCACTACTTATAGAAAAAGTGAAAACATTAACTTAATTCACCTTCCTTCATGCAAATTCAGCAGTGAGACATGGCTATCAGCACTCTGGACAGTAGTCAGTATGGAAAATACACCTGCTGCCTAGCTATGCTTGTGACACCAGCAAGTTCATGGTCAGAACACAAGTGGGCCAGGGTTCAAATCCAGCAAGTCAAGTCATTTAGCATGTCAGTGTTCACCCCTGGATAAATTGTGACCAAGTATTGCACTATATGTGCCATAAATCAATGTCACAATATCCTTGCTGTTTCATAAACTTCCTCCTTCTTTGTTTGGCAATGTTTCTCTCTGCTTACCATCATGCAAATTCAGTTGGCATAGTTATGTGTGTTTGCACAGTTATTGCAAAACATGACATCATAGTTTGGCAGGAAACCATTGCAACTATAGCTGGAGGACTTTTGCAGACATGGCAGGAGATGGGAAGGTACGGTGCCAAATTCAGGGCACAGAGGTGGGGTGTGGAGGAGTCAAAAATCTTTGTTGCACTCCTTGTGAAGTGTTACTGTCAGAAGTTGCTACAGGGGGACTATACCTAGTCTCTGTCCTAGGCTAAAACTTGGAACAGCTTCACCAAGGCTGTCTCTAGTGCAACTGGCATATCACAAACTGGGAACCTGTATAGGAACCACTACAGTGACCCTAAAATGCACAAGCAGACACAGCTCAACCTGTGGTTGGATGTGTTTCGAACTGCTGACAACCCCCAGTTGTTTAAGTATACAGATCAAACAACTTGAAATAATATGGAATGCTGTAGATAGACTAGACTGGTATGCAGAATGCTTCATGTTTCTTTATCTGTCATACTTTATTTTGCAGCTGCAGAAGAAATCACAGCAGACAGAGAGGCACATGTTAAGATATTGGAGTTACTCAGACATGCAGTGGGTATGTCTGCGCCACAACTGACCTTGATTGTATGAAATATATTGTGATTACACAGAATAGTATCAAGTTCAGCATGCATGTAGCTATTGGTAATTGTATTAGGCAAGTGTAATAGTGTTTTCAGATTTTGGGGGCTCAATTCCCACAAGTAACCTATAGTTTCACAATCAACAAGTATAATTTTTAAATTTGAAATTTAGCTTTAATACCATGTTGTTAAGTTAATCTGTAGTATCTTTAAAAGCATATATGGAATATGTCCATATTCCAAGGATTTCTTGTAACAATTCACAATCATTTTTTTAGGATTGTGAAAGCTCTGTTACTACTGTAATAAGAAAAGGATAGTTGTTGTATTAAAGCAAGAATGTGACATTACCCCACCCCTTATCTCTCTCTCTCTCTCTCTCTTTTTTTTTTTTTTTGTGGGTTATCTGGAATTACACTGTTCTGATGTCATACGTTTCTGCCAACAAATGAAATGCATTTCAGCACAGAGAGGTGGGCCAACCATTGTGGCTCTGCCTGACAACCCTCCACCAGCTGCCACATCAACATCCAGCACCTCTGGGAATCAACCTGGAATACTGCCTCCACAGCCCCTGCTCAACCTAACCCATCCACAGTAGGGTAGCATTGCCCCACCTGTTGGTGCAGTCACACCATATGGAGTACTATTGGAAGCGGTGATTATGTCACCTGCCAAGATGGTGTGTGATCTATCAGAGACCAGCCTTGTTGACTACCTCAGCCACCTGAAGATGTTAGTCATTAAAATAGAAAAGAGACCCCCATGTCAATAAGTGTCAAAGGAAAGAAGACAGTCATGGTGAGAACTAGATTCTCAGTATCCCCATGCTTAACGGGCATGTGGCTCTAATGTCCCCTACTTATCCCCAATAATGGTGTCCCCCAACCTTTTGTGTCCATTATCATCCCTGTGTCTCATTTGTTTGTCCTGCTAGTCTACACCTGCTTCCTCACCTACCTTACCTAAAAAAAAAAAAAAAAAAAAAAAAAAATGCTCCCCTACATAGCTTTCCACTTCATATGTGTTGGTCCAATTGGCTGTACAACATCACTGTGTTGTTGTCACCCATCTGTGTTTTGGTACCATTGAAAATTCATCAAATGTTCTCTACATGTGCACATTAGTTTACCATAAAAATGTTGATTGCACATCATTGATACCACTTACGCAAACTCTGAACTTCAACGTCTGAAAACATTGAACATATTCCAAACCACAAACGTTTCATCCACATTTTGACCGATGTCAGCACTTGTTTTTAGGTGTGGAGCGATTGGAAATGTTAATGTTCATTTTTTTTTTTTTGGCATTCTGAAGTCGGCAGTATGGATTTCATGTAAATTTGCTGATGATGTGCACTTTTGACTATGCGCAAGCAACATTTTGATGGTAAACCGTGCTGATTACTATGCTCAAGAAATAGATATCTATAGTTCTTTCTTAATTCCCTCCTGCAAATTCCTGTATTGCTTTCCCTTTGCTCTTCTCTCTGCTTGCTCCCCCCCATTTCCCCACTTTCCTATCAACCCCATTTCGCACGTTTATTCTGGTCAAAAAATAAAATCACACAGAACAGACATGGCCAGAAAGGTTGCATAAAACGCCTTCATATATTGCCCTCTGCATTTGCACAGTTTGGCAAAGTGCATTAATGTTGAGCAGTGGTGAATAGTTGTTCATGTCCTATATCAAAACTTGGTGGTTTTTGCTATCGGTTGCACTACTCTGTTGTCTATGAGCAAAGGTGCTTAAACATGCTGCGCTATAGGAATACAGAGTTAAAGCCACTAGTTTGAGACCGTTACTCTGACAGTTCTGTACACTGCTGGATGTAGCAAAGTGTATGTTTGAATATGGAGTATGGACAAAAATCACCTTGACTCAAGTAAGGCCAACAGTTATTTATGTAATAAAACTTTGGCCCCAACATTTCAAAGCTAGACTATATCATGCATATCATACTGTCTTCCAGCAATGTTTTTGATAACATATCTTGCAGGTATGATATATGAAACATTAACAACAAACAGATGTATTTTGCAGTTAAACCCAATTAGGATAGTTACTTTATGTCCGTATTTGCACACAGTTTGGTAATGAGTACCAATGAACACCGCTGCTTCACAAGTCCAAAACGAATTCCAAAAATTTGAATTATAGGATAATAGGATCATACGAGATTACTAGGCTATTGACCTGTTGGTAATTTTAAGTCTAACCTTTTCATCCCAATGTAATACCATATAAATGCTAGTCAATACCCAAGATTGCATTTAGTGATGACTGCCTATGTCCAGAAGGGTTGTGGAAGGTATCCCCAGTAAGAATTTATGGTGCCTCATCCACTCATCCAGATTCCTCTTGAACGGCATCATAGAGGTGCTCTTTTTCACATGAATCAGTAGCCTGTTCAAAAGATGCGGCAGTCACTGGGAGATAAATCTGTCTCGCCAGCATGTTCTATTTAAGTCACAGGCCATATTTATGTCCCTAGAATGGTCTATTCCCATTTGATTTATGCATATGCAGAAAATTCATTAGGTTTGGGTCTTGGATTGTTCTGTAGGCCTGGCATAAGTCTCCCTTAAGAAGTCTATATGACAAGGAGTATAATGACAGGGACTTTAGTTGGTCTGTGTAAGACACATGCTGGAGCCCCTTGATCTTCCTTGTTAGAAACCTCTGAGGTCTCTCTAATTGCTGTAGGTGCTTAGTATGGTACATGCCAAACATAGGATCATAAGAGGTGACTAGGCTATAGGTCCTGAGGCCCTTATAAGCCTAGCCAAGAGTTTAGCCCATGTTTAGACAAATCATCACCCAATGCCCCTGTCCAGCAGGGACATGGGTGGAATCTCAGGGGTATATTTTCTGTTTCCCATCCAGTTATCCAGGTTGTGCTTAAAAAGGGGTATAGAGGTAATCTGTTTGAATCTCTGAGCATTTATTCTCTGGCATGAGTAGTTCTTCCAGTCTATGTTTAGGAAGTTAAAGTCACCCAGGATCGGGGTAAAGGGTTGAATCTTGATAGATTACAACAGTTCCAAATAGTTGGATTAGGTATCTTGAGACAGATTTGGGAGCCAGTAGCTAGCTATGATTTGAATAGGCGTCTTGTCAATGGTTAACTGCACCTGGAGTGTTTCCTGTGCATCATACTGTTTGGCCAGCCTGGAGCTATGTATGTCTTTAATGTATATTGAAACTCCAGCTCCTTTGGCTTTACTGCCCACAGGTTGGGGTCTGAATGTATAATAGGATGAGTAACCAGGTAAGGCTGGGGTGCTGTCCACAGCTTTGAACCAGGTTTCTGTGACTGCACAGATGTCAGCATTTTCCAGGGTTAGGAATGCTTGCAATGAGTGCAGTTTCATTTTTAGATTCCTAGTGTTTAGCAGCATGACCTTTAATTTGCATTTTGCTGACGTTTTTATGTTGGTAGTTTTAACCTCATTACTTTTCCTAAAAAAGGCACTATGGGGGAGGCAAGAGCCTTTGTCAGAAGCCTGAAGCCCAGGTGAGACAGATGTAGGCCAGAATGTTATACTCAATTATGGGCCGTATAAGTGCCGTGTATAGTAGGATTGTAACTTCTTTTGTTCTCAAAGTGATTCCTTTACTAATCAAGTGTGCTACATAGAATGTTTACCTTACTAGAGTAGACACACGGTGATCAAAGTTAAAGTCCCTTGCCACATCATGGATAATTAGCATATTGTTGTTGATTGATAGTGTAAGGTGACATTGTTTGTGGTGAAGGGAATGATGATGCATTTCTTTGCATTCAGTTTGAGACCATTACTTATATACCAGTCAGTGGTCTGCCTCAGACCCTCCTGGAGTAAACTGACATAATTTGTGGGTTCAATAATTGCGCCTAGTTTGCAGTCGTCTGCAAATTTGGTCAGCCACAACCCCTTAGTTTTGACCTGCTCTTCTGAGAAGTATATAACAAACAGTAGGGGGGGCTGTGGCACTCCACTGGTAACAGGTCTGCTGGTTGATTTGTAGTCACCCACTTTGAAAGTTTGTCTCCAGTTTGTGAGCCAGTTAGCAACCTATTTTGCAACAAAGGGGTTTACATTCAGATTGCTAGGTTTATCGGTAATGCCTAAATGTGGAATTGTGTCAAAAGCCTTTGCCAGGTCAAAGTATGCTGTCTGCATAGATTTGCCTCCATCAATGGCTTTGGTCATATTTTAAAAGAAATCCAACAGATTTAGCAGGCAGGATCTGCCCTTCACAAAGCCAAATTGGGTAAGATCCAGGGTTTGAGGGTCACCTATGTCTTTATTTATGAGGTCCATAATGATACATTCCATGGCCTTACAATTTAGACTGGTCAGGCTAATGGGTTTGTAATTCCCCTGGTCTGTTGCTTGGCCACCTTTGTAGAGAGGAATAGCTGTTGCTGTTCTCCATTCTGTGGGAACAAAGCCTGTGGTTAGGCTATGATTGAAAAGGGTACTTAGGGTGATGGTAATTCATGTTTTAGCCTGTTTAGAAGATAGCCTGGGATGTCATCTGATACAATAGAGGCTGTGTTTTTCCTTGGACAAGGCTTTGAAAACCTGTTCTTCAGATATGTAGGGTTGGGGTGGGGGGTGTTTGGGGGAAGGTTTTTTGTAAGTTAGGAGGGGAAAAGGGAGTGAAATTTTTGTCAAACCTATCCACTAGCAGGTTTACTATCTTTGTGGGGTCAGTATGTGTAATACCATTTGTAGAACAGAGTATGTGTATGTACCTTTAAGAGCCATTTCCAGATGTAAGCATGTGCATATAAATAGTAAGCAGATGCAGGCAGCAGTGCCATTTTGAAAGAACAGCCAGAGTTTTAACATGTATGAGTGTGGTAGTCAGTCTGTTTATAAGTTTACTTAAGTTTAAGTTACAAAGCCTCATTCCTGATGTGTTTGTGTGTAATAAAGCTGCTTGAACTGAACCCACAACTGCTTGTCTGTTTTATCCTGACTGGACAAGCAATATGGTGTCAGAACTGGGATTAAGAGAGCAACTTCATCAAGCCATGAGGTGCAGAGTTGAAGGTGAAGGCAAATTGAGCAGGTTGAGTGAAACAGAGCTCAGACAATTGAAAAGGGCCACAAAAGAACTTAAGGTAACCAGAACTTGCACAAATCATTTATTTTGCAAAGAAAATGCAACTGAGCATTCATAAGGCACAAAGCACATTATTAATCATACAAGTAGCACAAAAAGCATTATTAATTAAACAAAATGCTCAATACCATGGTATTTGATAAAACTAGCAGAAATATTCATATGGGGCTCAGAATTATCTCTGGTTTGCATAACAAGCATGTTTAAAGTAAAGTGAAACCAAGAAAAGTATAATGAGGATGATAAGCGATTAAAGGGCATAACGAGTACAATAAAAGGGCAAAGTGACCTTAAAGAGCAAGGTGACTGCACGTTTCTTAGTAAAATACCGTGTTTTGGGCATAAACTACTATTTTACAGTGACCAAAACCATTCAAAGCATAACTACAGCTGTTTGAAGTATCTCAGAGTGTGCAAAGTGTTTGCAGATTGTGTGTGTGTTTTTTTTACGGTGCAATTATTTCAAAGAGTTTGCTGTGTGTAAAGTACAGTTATATTGCAAAGTGCAGTCAAAGTACAGCCATTTCGAAAAGTTTCTTGTGCTGTGTACATTTATTCACAGAGTGACATTTCAAAGTGTTTCTAACACTTATTTCACAAAGTACAACCATTTTGAAAGGTTCTTGTGCTGTGTACAATTTATTTGCAAAGTACATTCATTAAAAAGTGTTTCTTACTCTGAGCTTCTTCTGCTGTGTACAGTTTAATCACAACGTACAGTCATTTCAAGGTATTTCTTACACTGATAAGGAGTGGTTTCACAAAGTACAGTGATTTTAAAGTATTCTTGTGCTACGCAGACTTATTTGGCAAAATGCAGTTGTTTCAGAGTCTGTTGTGCTTTTGGGCATAATTACAAGTTCTGGCATAACGTTCTGACATACTTATGTGTGTATGTTTGTACATAATTCCAAGCACCTTCACTTCTGTGTTATGATATGGCAGAGTCATTTCACAGACCCAGTTCACTTTTGTTTGATCATAATATAGCAGAAGATTAGAGAGTATTTTAGCAGGAATACAATATTTTCATACAAGCAGCTTTTTCTGACAAAGATGCATATACAATGGCATTGATTTTGCTTAACTTAGCTGGGTCAGAAGCCATAGAAGGAGGCCATTCATTTGTGTACTCACCAGCTGTATATGTAGGAGAAGGGAAAACTGCCATATTTTTACACTAGCTGAATCAAGGGAGGACACTGAGTGCTTGAAATGTTAATTTAGAGAAATGTGCAACCCACAGACAAATGTTACATTAGAGAGGCATCTATTTTATACAAGAGACCAAAAGCCAGGTGAAACTTCTGCAGCTTACATCACTGACTTGAGAAATAAGGCTAAAACATGCAGATTTGGTGATTTGAAAGAGGAGTTAATAAAGGACAAGTTTGTGTGTGGTGTTAATAATGTTGCAGTGTGAAAGATTTTGCTTTGTGACAGTGATTTAATGTTGAGCAAAACCACAGAGGTTTGGCAAATTCATGAGATCACAGAAAGGCACACAAGTATGCTTGTAGGTGATAAGAGCTTAGTTTCAGCAGCCTCTAGAGCAAGCATAGATGCCATTTAGCATATGACAAGCAAAAGCAGGCCTAAACTCATGGCAGCTGCAATCCCTGCAGGTTTTTCTGGAAGATCCCACAACTTTCTAGCAAGTTCCAAGACTAGCTCAGCAAAACGGCCATGCTCAGTGCAGTATAAGGGTGTCAGCAAACCCAAGTCAAGTCTTATTGTAACTATTGTAATTGTGGAGCTAGTCATGAGTCTAAAAGAGAAGTGCTTAGCATTTGGAGATGGAACCACTTTCAAAAGTTTTATAAATCAAGAAAGCCTCATTAAATTATTAGGAAAGGTCACTCAGAAAAATAAGCTGATCATATATAAAAATGTAACCCTGCTTTCTATGTAAATGCTGTATCAGCGGTTGGTGAAAAGTTTAATGCAGTGGATTTGTTTGCAAAGAACAAAGTATTTTGCACTGTCCTGATCAATGGTAAGTCCACAGAGCTGAAAGTAGACACTGGTTCAAAGAGCAATGCAATGTCAGCAGAAACATTTGCTAAAGTGAGAGCTGGTGAGCAACTTAATTTGATTAATTGTGTGAAGTTTGTTGCTTATGGAGGTGAAGAGATTCAAACCAAAGGCTCAGTAATGCTTTCATGCTATTCAGCTGGGAACAATTACAGCTTGCAATTTTATGTAGTCCTAAGACCTGTACAGTCATTATTAGATCTCAGAGACAGTTTGAGAATGAAACTGCTTTCTTTTCCAAAGAAGTGCATCATGTAAGCATGTCTCATTTCCAGAATCAGTGACGCTATTTTCTCAGAGTATGCTGATGTTTCCGACAACAAGCTAGGCAGATTTCTAGTTGTGTACTCCATCAAAGTAGATCCAGAGGTTAGTCCAGTGGTCAGACCAGCAAGGAGATTTTCAATAGCTATGCAGGACAAAGTCAAAGTCCAGTTAGACAAAATGGTGCAACAAGGTGTGATTTGTCCAGTCACAGAACCAACTGAGTAGGTGTCTTCAATTGTAGCTGCTCATATGAAAAACTCAGATGAAATCAGAATATGCACTGACCCAAGAGACTTGAAAAAGGCATTAAAGAGACCTCGTCATCCTATGTGTACAGTCAAGGAGATTGCCACCATCATGCCAAATGCCACTGTTTTTTTCTGTCTTAGATGCAAAGACTTCATTTTGACAAGTAATGCTTGATCACAGATCTCTACTGACTACATTCAGCACCTGATTTGGTAGATACAGATTCCTCAGCATGCCTTTTGGAATAAATTTTGACAGTGAAGTCGTTCAGTGTGCAATGGAGCAAATTTTTTGGGCTATCCATATGCAATAATAGTAGATGATTTACTAGATATAAGCAATGGTGAATTAGAGTGTGACACAAATCTCAGGAAAGTTCTAGACAGAGCACGCAAAGTGAACCTGAAGCTCAGTTCTTTGAAATGTAAGTTTACCAGAAGTTACTTATGTAGGTCATTTATTTACCAGTGCAGGCTTACAACCAGACCCTACTAAACAAGCAGACATTCTTGAGATGCCATCCCCAGACAATGTCCAAGCCTTACAATGTTTTCTTGATATGGTTAACTATTTTGGGCAAGTTTATCCCTGACTTTTGTGAGTTATCAGCACTTTTGAGAAAGCTGACATGCAAAAGTGTTGCCTGGTCATGGTTAGAACAACACCAGAGAGCATTTGATTACCTCAAACAGCAAATTACCAACCTTTCTAAATTGAAATACTAAGATGTCCACTAACCAGTAGTTCTTTCCTGTGAAACTTCAAAGTTGGGGTCTTGGTGCCGTTCTTCTTCAGGAAGACAGACCTGTTACCTATGCATCTAAAACTCTTACCCAAATGGAGATGCAGTATGCTGAAATTGAGAAGGAACTTTTGGCAATTGTGTTTGCATGTTTGAATTTCCATTATTATATTTATGACTGAGTTATCCAAATCGAAACTGATCATCAACCTCTAGTCACTATTTTAAAGAAGCCTATGAATACTGCTCCAGCAAGACTACAAAAAATGATGCTCAGATTACAAAAGTGTAATTTCAAAATGGTCTAATCTAAAGGTAAACATCTGTATCTGGCTGATACCTTATACAGATTGCCCAGACATACCATGGAACAGCTTGATGCAGACAATTTTGACTTTGATGTCATGGAAGTGCATCATTTTTCTGCCATGAGACTTGATGAGCTAAGAGATCATACAAAGACTGATCCAATTTTGCAAAAGCTCAACCACTTCATCAGTGTTGAATGGCCATCAAAGTAATCCTGTGTGCCCCCAGAAGTACGACCTTATTTTCCATACAGAGACTAGATGCTGATGGAAGATGGTATAATGTTCCATAGGATATTGTTCCTCCTTCTTTGCAATGTGACTATATTCAAATTTTGCATCATGGCTACCCAGGTTATGATTCTATTGAAAGAAGGGTGAGAGGACTAATATTTTGGCCTTCTCTATAGAAGGACATTGATAATGTGCTCTGTTCTTGTTCAGTATGCAATAGCACTAAACCACATTTGCAGAAAGAGCCACTCCAGCTAAGCCAAATTCCTGAACTACCTTGGTTAACAGTAGCCACTGACATATTTGAGTGGATCAATCAGCATTACTTAATGTTGGTAGACTCTTATTCAAACTGGTTTGAGATCAATTTTTACCTAACCTAATGTCCAGTGCTGTTATTATTAAGATGAAATGTCAATTCTCCATCCATGGTAGTTCACACAAAGTTATTTCTGACAATGTTACCCAGTTTACCAGTCAGTTGTTTTAGAGATTTGCAAAAGAGTGTGACTTTATCCATGTTATTAGTAATCCTGAATACCCACAGTCAAACGGCCTTGCAGAACATAGAGTACGGCATACAAAGCAATTACTAGAGAGGTCAAAGTGTGACAATACTGATATCTTCTTGAATTTACCTAATCTCAGAAATATACCTCGTGACAACCTACTTGGTGTGCCTGCTCAGTGACTTCTGTCTGGGCAAACCATAACAACCTTGTCTATCAGTTCTAGTTTGTTGGTGCCTAGTGCTCAAAACAACAAAGCAATCAAAGCCTGACTTTTTAAAAGGATTCTTCTCAGAAGTCCAGCAATGACAAAATGAGTAGATTTCTTCGTCTGTAAAAAGAAAGAGACGGTGAGAATGCAAATGACAAAAGGCTTTGATCAAATGGGTCAAGTGAAAGGTATATGTGCCAAGCCGATCCTACTTAGTGGAAACTGAGGGTATAGAATACAGGAGAAACTGCAGGGATCTTCATCCTGCATCAGAAATGATATTGCAGCATTATATCTGTGATGCAGCCTCTAGATCTCAGAGCAACCCTTACAATGTTCATACCAAGGAACATGTTTCAGTATCCATTCCTGTTCCTGATGATGTCCCAGCTGTCACCGAGGTTGAACATTCCTTAAAGACAGTCCCTGTTGCTAGATCCAATTCTGACTTTTATGTTAAGTGATCAGGTTGTGTTTCTAGACCTAGTGTAAAATGCACAGCAACCTGGACATGATTGTTTTATATGTGTCTGATTTTGTATGATTGCACATCAAATAATTAGTTCTGTATAATTGCATGTCAAAAGATCTTTTCTGTATAATTGCATGTCAATGAATACTGTCATTTCATATATGATCTATTTCTTAAAGAGGGAGGATGTAGAATAGAGCATGTGTATGTACCTTTAAGAAGCATTTCCATATGAAAGCATGTGCATATAAATAGTGAGCAAGTGCAGGCAGCAGTGCCATTTGGAGAGAACAGCCAAAGTGTAAACAAGTATGAGTGTGGTAGTCAGTCGGCTTATAAGTTTATTTAATTTTAAGTTACAAAGCCTCATTCCTGATGTGTTAGTGTGTAATAAAGCTTCTTGAACTGAACGCGCAATCACTTGTCTGTTTTATACTAACCGGATGAGTGACACCGTCGATCACTAGTTCTGCACATGCTTGGGCCCTAACTTTTAGGTTACATTTGTAGCTGTAAAGGGCCTTATTGTTATCCTTGACTGTACTTGCTAAGTTTCTCTCAAAGGAGCCCTTGCAGAATTTGACAGGCTGTCTTATTGGCCTATTGAGGCTGAGGAGGGTGCTTTTCCATTATTGGGGCCTTGCCTTTGTTTTCTTGAACAGCAACTTTTTGTGTTTATTTATTGTAAAGTTTATTGATGCTGGGTGTCTACAATGACAGCTTGCTTTTGCTTGGGGCTCTGGCTTTGAATCTTGCTGGTATGACCCAGTTTATACACTTATGCAAGTGATTGTACAGGGCTTTAGTGTAAGCTTCAGAGGAGTTATCACTTCGAGCTTGGGATGGGGCTTGGAATCCATTTATTCCTTCACCTGCCTTGGTGAAGCTTTTTAGTCTGATTTCACCCTTTGTGAGTTCTAGTGTAAGTGCCAGCTCAAAGGTGACTGATTATGCATGAGCTAATACTTTGCCATCATCAGATTAAATCAGTTGTTCGATGATGTGCTATGTGAAGAGGTATTTTACATATCTCACTCTGGTTACTGGGCTGTAATCCTCAAATTTATGGAAATGCATTCATAAGCACAAGAGAAGGGCAGTGACATTTGTGCTTGAGTGAACACATACTTTCTGATATTCATGTGTGTCCTGAAGCAATGCACTCAAAAATTATATATCAGGCCTCTGACAGTGTTAAACTCAGAGTGCTGTGGTGGTGTGAGCATTAAGTACTTTGTTCTCTATCTTGTATAATTAGATAGATAAGGGTTCTAATCTCACAGCAGTCAAGTGTGTGTGTGTGTGTGTGTGTGTGTGTGTGTGTGTGTGTGTGTGTGTGTGTGTGTGTTTGTGTGTGTGTGCGTGTGTGTGTGTGTGTGTGTGTGTGTGTGTGTGTGTGTGTGTGTGTGTGTGTGTGTGTGTTTGTATAGTCAGAAGACTATAAATCCAGGTCCTGCTGGCCTCACTAAAGTAGCATTCAGAAAATGTGTTTACTGTTGCATGACTGCACAGCATGGTCATACAGCCCTCCCAACATCCTCTTCTTAACATACACTAATGATGTCATCCCTATAAAGTGCACTAAAACTTCTTCAGTAGTGCAAGAGTTCTAGCAAAGGCACTGGAACCATAGGGTGAGGGAGGAGGAGCACCCCCAACTTTTACAGCTGCAAGACCATATTGTCTGCATCACATGCCAATGTGGAGTTAAACACAGTCCACACCTATGCATGCGCAGAATTTAAACTAAATGTTTCATTGAGTGAGGTAGGTAAGTGTGTGAGTCAGTGCCTCATTGCTCCCAAGTGTTGCATTTTCTACCCAAGTATTTGCTGGTTTGTGTTTTCTAATCAATTGCTTCCCCATCACATTTGCTGTTTCTTGTTTACTTATTGCTCTGTGTGTTTGCTGTTTTGTGTTTTCTAATTGCTGCCCCATCACATTTGCTGGTTTGCATTTTCTACCCAAGTATTTGCTGGTTCATGTTTTCTAATTGCTGCCCCATCACATTTGCTGGTTTGCGTTTTCTACCCAAGTGTTTGCTGGTTCATGTTTTCTAATTGATGACCCATCACATTTGCTGGCTCATGTTTTCTGCCCAAGTGTTTGCTGGTTCATGTTTTCTAATTGCTGACTCATCACATTTGCTGGTTCATATGTTTTCTAATTGTTGCCTCATCAAATTTGCTGGTTCATGTTTATGTATTTCTGGTTTGTGTTTTCTACCCCAGTGTTTGCTAGTTCATATTTTCTAATTGTTGCCCTACTCCATTTGCTGGTTTGGGTTTTCTACCCAAGTGTTTGCTGGTTCATGTTTTCTAATTGCTACTCCATCACATTTGCTGGTTCCTGTTTACATATTGTATGTGTGTGTGTGTGTGTGTGTGTGTGTGTGTGTGTGTGTGTGTGTGTGTGTGTGTGTGCGTGTGTGTGTGTGTGTGTGTGTGTGTGTGTGTGTGTGTGTGTGTGTGTGTGTGTGTGTGTGTGTAAAATGAAACAAGTGCTTTAATCCTCTACCCATGCCACCACTTGTGGTTCAAGGAGTTGAGTCCATACCTTTCAACTGTTCAGGTTTTCACAGAATATTTGGCTCGTGCTTGTGGTCTGTTCCTCTTAAAATTTGTGGCTTTCTGGCAAATCAGTGAGAGCTGAATTCACAAAATAACAATAGCCCTTTAAGTTTCAGTCTTCTATCTTTCAGGAAACAAATGGTAACCTGAAACACTTTATTCTAGCAACTTTCTAAAATTATACAAGCAATGTTTAAAATGTGTCCCAGGTTTTGGGCCTTTGTCCCCCCAAATAAATGTTGGCTTTTTCCAGATTTCTTGTGCTGCGAAGCTGAGAGATTTAGTTTAGATTCAAATGGATTTAGCAAGGAGCTGAGAGCTTCAGGGGAAGAGGAGTTTAGTGCTGCTTATGCCCAGTCTGTTTGTATTGTTAGTAACACAAGAGTCAGCATGCTTACTTTAGATACAAAAGGCTGTGGGTTCTACTCCCACAGCATACAGATAGATTGCTGATACTGTACTGTGTTGTACTTTAAAGGGAGTAGATGCTGCAGTCCTGTGAATATCCTCCTTTGGAGGAGTTACATTGTAACTATGAACCTGTTATCAGTTTGCCATCCATTTCCTATTGCAATATTACTAGCTTTTTTTTTTTTATTGTAACATAGACAATTTATTCTTCAGGGGCAACAGGCACTTTATTTGTAGATGAAACAATGAAATGTAAAGTTGTTTGCTAGCAGCAACATCTTCATTAGTTACAGATCCCTTTAAACTGGAATTATTTAGATGACATTTACTTCTGCAGAGATTTTGCATATTTATTGATAGTGGTGAATTGTAATGACAGAAGTTTGAGTGGCCTTTTATGGTTCAAATTTTCTGAAATGCATAGTTTTGTCATTATTGGTTCATACATTTTGTTTCATTGCTTACTAGAAGACTATTCAAAATTACAAATTTAAAACACATTCTAACAAGTGGTGCTGTATTATATAAGGAATATAATTTAATGCAATCAGGAGGATGAATCAAAGAACACATACATGTATGCATGACCCTAAAAATGTGTAAGGAGGCTATGGTTTGAAAACAGCCCAGAGGTAAGCGTATTCCTCCATTGGCCAGATACAAATAAATGTGGGTTTTCATGCCATTTCAATGAATGTGAGTTTCAAGAGCAGAGAAGTTTACTGCTCATGCCAAGTTTGTTTTTACTGCGAGAGAGTATTGTTTGTTTAGCAAATGGCTCAGTGTTTGTGCTATTTAATTTCAATATCTGTAATCATTGTAGAAGTATATAAGAAAACAGTATGCACGCTGACAGGTTTGAACAGTGTTTACGGTAACTGAGGAGAAATAGCCAAGTAATGCCACACTGGAGTGGCTGGGGAGGGAGCATCCGCTGGAGTGGTAGTGGGTTGCTGCAGGAGGGGCTACTCTAGGGGGGCCCAATCTATTACCCTGCCTAGGGCCTCATTTAAACATCATCCAGCTCTGGTATTTTGTATGGTTATTTAGTATAAATGATCAGAAGTTGGAATGAAACAACAAAGTTGGAATGAAACAACGAAGTGTCAGTTGTAAAAAATAAGCACTTTTTTTTCTGTATTTGACAATAAAGGAAAGAAAGTGCTTATTTTTTACAACTGGCACTTTGTTGTTTCATTCCAACTTCTGATAGTTTATGGTTTTCACTGTTATTTAAGAATTAATAATTAATAACCATCATATTGTTGAACATGCCAGTGCAGTTCTGTGGATTGTGGACATCAACTGAAGAGGCAGTAGCTCACCAAGGTCCATTCTGGGCAGTCATTTATGAAATAACAACAGTAAAAATAAGGATGATAATGATAAAATAAGACTTAATGCATAGAAGAAACTGGAATAACTGCTGTTACTGTGGTTTCAGAAGTTAATGCAGTTTCTTTGTTGCCTTAATTTATTTTTTTTCATTAATGCAAGTTGGCCCCAGTTTTGATAGATTTTTAAAGTCATGCCAGAAACATTTTTTTTTAAAACAGCAGTAAGAAATACTGTGAGTTGTATTCTGCTTATAAAAAAGTTATTAACACTTCTTGCCTGACTTTAAGCCTTCAGTCAGGTTATTTATTATTATTTTTCAAGTTGCCCAGTTTTTGTTGCACTTTTTTATTTACTTGAACAAATAAAAAAAAGTAACAGGTCGAGCTTGAAAGTGGTAAACAGCTTTTGCTCACAGTTCTTATTAAAACTTCAAAACCTCATAGCTCAAAGGATAAAGCCATAAAATGCATCAGGATAAAGATCAAAGGTCCAGAATCAGGGACAGATTTTAAATATAACATTGCTCTTATATGTTTTGTTGCTAGAATAACAGGTTTTACATTAACCTGCATTTTCTGAATGATATGAAGTCTAGAATTTTGAAACTCAAGTGTCTATCATTATTTATGTTTTGCAATCTTCATAAATTTGTCAGAAAATCACACATATTATGAGGAACAGACCAAAAATATGACACAAAATCAGGGAGAGTCAAATATATGCTCTGATCTTTCAACCTCATAGGACAAGAATTGGGAGAAAGAGTGTGAAAGGCTCAAAATCATGGGCAAATTCCATGGTGGTGCAGCGGTACCATTGTTGCCTCACAGCAAGAGGTTTTCCGTTCGATTCTTGGCTTGGGTTGGGAGTGCCTTCTGTGTGAAGTCTGCATGCCCTCCCCACGTTCGAGTGGGCATTCGAAAGAAATGCGTTGAATGGGCATGCCTTTGTTGAAGGTTAGGCATCGGGCTGGCAACATGACACCATAAAAAACCAACTGCCAATCAGCGGACTAGAGTTCTGCTGTGGCGACCCCTAACCAGGAAAAGCCAAAAGACAAACAACAACTCTTGTCACCAAAGCAATGGATGAAGGTAAAGTAGTTCATACCACATTACCTTGACCTGGCCAAGCCTGTTGACACAATCCCCTACTAAGGTATAGTACAAAGGATGAATAATTTAGGAGCAAACACTTTCATCTTGCCCACAGGATGCAGGAGATCAAAAGAGCTGAAGTTACCTCTAGAAAGAGACCAGTCACCACTGAAGTTACTCAGGGTTTGGTGCTGAGAATTTTTCCTGTTTGGTATATACATCTCAAAAGTAAAAGGAAATACCAAAGGACTTGGGCCGACTAAGTTTTAGATGACTGCAAGCTAGGAGCATTATTGAATCCCCAAATTACTTAACCATCATGCAGTAAGGTTTGTCCCAAACAATAACTGGTGCCAGAATCATGAATTGAAACTAAACTCCAAAAAATACATTATTGTATCCTTTGGAAATTATCTACTACAGGGAGCTGCCAAATTGAAAATACCCCCTGAGAAATGACACAGTTGTTTGGCATTTGAGAACTTGTAAGCAAAGCAAAATATAATTCCAACAGTAACCAGGTACCACTGCAAAATCACAAAACAAATCCAAAGAATAAAAGCAGGCAGAGGCAAGGCTCCAGTTTCTTCAGCTGATTTATTACAAGACACACAAGTGCTTTCACCACAAGGCTTCTTCAGGTGTATAAAAAGCAGCACTCAACACACCCATTCTTATACTAAGCATTAGCTAGTCACATGATTAAAAAGAGAAAACTCTTAAAGGCACAAAGAACAATTGTATTCAGCCCACAGTAAAATGCATAGTAAAATATATAAAAACTTAATTGCAAAAACCACATTTCATAAAAGCAATATTACAAAAAATACATATTACAAATACACGTAAACCACATAAATGTAACAGATTCTACATAACCTACGTAATGGTCTATTTTACAGGATGGGTCTCAATGGTACATGGTCATTAAGACCATGTCCTGTGTTAGCTCTTAATCGCACAATCCATTTAGCCTCCAGGTTCTCAGTTTGAACTCTGGTGTCACCATCCCTCTGGTTCTCATAACATTTACCTAATACCATAAATGTAAAGGTGTGTTGATCATTTGTTTCTTTAATGTGTTTTGCTAAAGCATTGAACACACTACCCTTCTTAATATGGTATAGGTGTTCCCTGATCCTATCCCTTAATAGTCTATCTGTCTTTCCCATGTAGAATTTACTGCATACTTTGCAAGTAGCAAGGTAAACCACATGTGAAGTATCACACCTTGCACTGGTTCTTAGTGCATGTTACACCAGTGTCTGGATGCAGAAACTCCATATCTTGATTTATAAATTTACAGAGCTGGCACCTAGTGCACGGTTTAGTCCCTGGTATCCTCAGTCCTGATTTGGTCTCTGGGATTGTAAAGTCATCGTCTTAGCGACTTCTTATTTTTAAAAGTAAACCGTGGATGTATTCCTATCAGGTTGCTAACTTGTTTATCAGATGTCAAGATATTCCAATGCTTGCCTATGATGTCTGTGTAGTATCTTATATTTCTAGAATAGCTAAAACACATTTTAAGTGGTTGTGAGATTTGTTTCTGTTGATCCCCATTGCATAAATCACTCTCTACCTGTTCAGAGAAATAGGGCCTGGCTCTACTGTGTCTAGAGTTTCTCACTGTCCTAATACTTTGATTGACAAGTTTCTGGTCATAGCCCCTTTCTGCTAGTTCTATATTTATCTTGTCTAGTTGTTCCACAAAATCTGTTTCTCTAGCATTCAGTCTAGAGGCCCTGTAAGCTTGATTCTGTGCAACATTCTGAGAAATGTATTGAGGGTGCATGCTATCTTTTCTTAGTAAACTGTTCACATGACATCCCTTCCTAAACATTTTAGTGCTCAGTGCACCATTAAGTTCTTGTATAATAGAGACATCTAGAAAGCTAACTTCAGTATATGAACAGTTCATTGTGAATTTAAGAAAATGTGTTGAAGCATTAATATAGTCTACAAACATCATTAGCTGTTCTATAGACCCCCCCATAGAAGGAAGAGGTAATCTACAAACCTGCAAAAAAATAATATGTCATCTTTAAAGTCACCCACGACCAAATTATCTTGTTCCCATTTGGACATTACAGCATTCACATAACTGTTAGCACATGATGTTCCCATGGCTACCCCGTTGCATTGCCAGTAGACCTTGTCCCTGAACATGAACACATTATTCTCCAGTACCAGACCTAGTAGTAACCGTCTTAGGTCCACCATATCTCTATCATACTCCCTGGTTTCAAGCATTAACTGAGTTACACTATTAATCCCAAAATCATTTGGAATAACAGTGAAAAGTGGCAACACATCAAGGGTAACTAACAGCATTTGTTGTTTACAGGCTTGTTGCTCACTTTCACATGCAAATCTGTATAAGTCTCTCACAAAATGTTCAGTGTCCTTCAAGATAGAGTCTGACCATTTAATCAAATTCCTAAGGAATTTCTCCACAAAAATAGAAATGGACTCAGTGCACCAGTTGCTTCCAGCTACAATGGGCCTCATAGGAGGATTTTCCCTATTTTTGTGTACCTTGGGTAATCCTTGAATCACTGGGGTAGTGGGGTAAATATAAGGAAGTATTTTAATAAATTTTCATCAGTGAGACCCATCCTGGCTATTTCCCTTAGCTTGTTGTGTACATATTCAACCATTCTATTAACTTGTGATAACTTTATAAAATGTGTCATCAGCTAATAAAACATGCATTCACCTGTCATAGTTTCATAGTTTTATAGTTTAGTACTAGGCTATCTGCCCTGGGGCATTTATAAGCCTAGCCATAGTGATGTGGCTTTCGCCACCCCATGTAATGGTACAAAAGTGTACAGAATAGATTTAGAATACTGTGCCTCTGTCTAGTAGTGACACAGTGAAGACCCATTTACATAATAGAATTAGTTTACTGTGCCTCTGTCTAGTAGTGACACAGAGATGACCCCTGGGGTAAACCTACGATCTCCCATCCACTCGTCAAGATTTCTCTTGAAGAGAGTTAGTGAGGGGCTCTGTCTAACATGAACTGGGACTCTGTTCCAGAGTATGGGAAGCCTCTGAGTTATGAATCTGTCCCTCCAGCATGTCCTATTCATATTTGTGCTGAGTTTTAAATCTTAAGCTCTCGTGGTTCTGATGGATTTGGATTTTTTGAGGTGGAGCATGTCCATCAATTCCTGATTGGACATGGCCTTGTACGTTAGGCACAGATCACCTCTGAGTAGGCGGTATGCTACTGAATAGAGCTGGAGTTTCTTTAGTCTGACAGCATATGACATATGTTGGAGACCCTTGATCCTCTTGGTGAGTTACTTCTGGGGTCTCTCCAGCTGTTGCAAGTGCCGGGTGAGGTACATACCAAATGGGGCATTGTACTCAATCATGGGCCTGATAAGGGAGGAGTATAGGGGTACAATGACCTCCTTTGATCTGGATGTGAATCCCTTCATGATAAGGTGGGCAAGGTAGAAAGTCTTTCTAACCACTTTGGCAACGTGGGTGTCAAATGAGAGGTCTCTATCGACTTGGGTCCCCAGGTCTCTGATTACTTTTTCCGTACTTAGTGGGTTACTGTCTATGTGATAATTTGTGGGTACTTTGTTTTTCCCAAAGGGGATGACTATACATTTTTTGGCATTTAGTTTAAGGCCATGACTCTGGCACCAGTTGTCCATTTCATTGAGGCCTTTCTGTAGGATGTATGTGTCAGCTGGTGTATCGACGATGCTGCCTAGTTTGCAGTCATCTGCGAACTTTGTCAGCCATAACCCTCCCATGTTTGCTTTCACATCTGAGAAATAAATGCCAAACAAGAGGGTCCTAGGACAGAGCCCTGTGGGACACCACTTTTGACTGACTGATTTTGACTTTATTGGTTCTATCCTTTAGACAGTTTGCAACCCATCTTGTGACATATGGATTTACATTTAATCTATTGAGCTTGTCTATGATGCCTGAGTGGGGTATTGTGTCTAAAGCATTAGCCAAGTCCAGGTAGGCTGTATGGACTGCTTTGCCCTCGTCAATGGCTCTAGTGACTGTTTCGAAAAAGTCAACCTGGTTCAAAAGGCAGGATCTGCCCTTTACAAAGCAGAACTGGGTGGGATCAAGTGTCTGTAAGTCCCCAATGTCTCTGTTTATGAGTTCCATAATGATTCTTTCCATAGCTTTGCAGACCAGGCTTGTTAAGCTTATGGGGCGGTAGTTACCAGGGTCTGTAGAGGTGCATCCTTTGTGGAGTGGGACTACTGTTGCTGTACGTCAGTGTTCAGGTACATATCCTGTAGTAAGGCTAAGGTTAAATAGCATTTTTATGTGTGGGTTTAGCTCCTCTTGGAGTTCACATAGCATGCAACCAGGGATACCGTCAGGTCCCATTGATGCTGTGTTTTTAGCTTTGCTGAGGGCGGTTCTCACCTGGACATCTGAGATGACAGGGAGGTTACATTCAGCTGGGATAAGTATTTTTTTTCTTTTGGGGGTGAGGGAGGGGAGAAATTTGCACTGAACCTGTCTGCCAGAATGTTGGCAATATCTGTGGGTTCAGTGTATTTTTTGTCATTGTGAACTAACTCTGAACATATCTGAGGGTTTCCACCCAGGTTTCTAACATAGCAGAAGAAGGCCTTGTGGTTATCTTTAGTGTCCATAGTGATTTTTCTCTCAAAGTTGGCATTGGATGTTTTTATGAGAGAACATAGCTTTCTACTAGTGCTGATCAGAGATGCCTTCTCTTTATGGGATTTTGTTCTGTCATGCAGTAGCTTCCTTCTTTTGTTGTACAATTTGTTTATGGCTGGGGTCCACCTGACAGGATGCCTGCCCTTGGTGGAGAGGGTCTTGGTTTTATTTGGTATTGCATGATCCATGCATTCTTGGAGATGTCCGTAGAAAGCATTTGTGAAGGATTCTGCATTGTGGGATGTGGTTTTCACTGGCCCAGTGGGCTTAAAGGATACCATCTTGGTTTTGAGAAGTGTAAAGTCGGCTTTTGAGAAGTTTTTCACTGTAGTCTTTTGTGTTGGGGGTGGAGGTGGGATATGTATATCTAGGGTGATTAGTTTGTGGTCAGATCTCACTAGTGAGGGGTATACTTCCGGTGTGGAGCACTTTTTCCCCATGTTTGTGATGATCAGGTCTAGTATATTATCTCCCCTTGTGGGAGAGGTGACTAGCTGTTCCAATGCATTTGAATTTATGAATTCCAGGAACCTTCAGGCTAGGGTGTTTGGGCTAGAATAATGCACCCAGTCTATGTTAGGGTAGTTGAAGTCTCCCAATATGATGGTGTTTGGTGAGACATTCATATCCTCCAATGTCTTCAGGAAGGCTGAATGGGGTTCCTAAGATTGGGAGGGTGGTCTGTAACATGCTACCAGTTGTATAGCAGTTTTGCCTATGGTTAGTTGCACCTGGATGGTCTCTGATGCTTCATGTGTTGCCACTAACCTGGAGGTGTGGGTGTCCTTGATGAATATGGACACCCCCTTCCCTTTTTGGTTTGGCCCAAGTTTTGGGGCCGAAAAGCATGATACGAGGTATAGCCTGGTAGTGCTGGGGTGCTCTCAGGAGCCTTCAACCAGGTTTCAGTTACTGCACAGACATCAATGTTCTCCATACTGAGGAGTGCTTCGAGAGCCTGCATCTTGAGATTTAGACTTCTGGCATTGAGCAGCATTACCCTTAATTTTTTTCCATTTTTTTTTCTAAGGAGGTGGGTTTGTCTTTTGAGCCTTGCCTAAAAAAGGCACTATGGGGGTGGCAAGAGCCTTAGCCAATATCCGGAAGCCCAGTGGTGACAGATGCAAGCCATCCCTTGCGAAGCAGTGTGGCTTGTCCAGCATGTCATCCCAAGCAGACAGACATTGGATCCCCCTAGAATGACACCAGTATTTGAGCCAATTATTAAAGCTGATCATCTTGTCTTTGTATTGTGGCATCATTCTTGGTGAGGGCAAGATGCTGCTCAGGGTCAGGGTCAGGGTCATACCATCCTGGGCTACATAGTCAGAGAGCTCCTCTATGTCTCTTTTCATGTAGTCCAGGGAGGTACGTCTCAGGTCATTCACGCCGGCATGGACAATGATGGAGTCATATTTGTACTTGCTTTGGAGTGACCTGAGTGCGTGTGTTATGTGGCGGATCCTAGCTCCCGATACTCAGCTCACCATTACCCTCTTCTTGATCAGCCTGGTAAGCGGAACGTCAGTGTGTCTGACTATAGAGTCACCTTTTACTAGTGTATCAGGCATGGTGGTTGGCCTTAAGGGCTGTGATTGTTTGACACACTGATTTATTGAAGTATGTGTTGCATGTGTTATGTTTTGAGGTGGTGGATTTTTGGGTGTCTGCTTTGGGAGCCTCTGTTGTTTTGGTAAGTTTTTTGTTAGAGCCTCCGAGTATGTCTTTGTGTTATTATGTGTTTGGTTTGCAGTTGTGGTAGGTCTATGTGGGACTGGGTTTGCTGTGTGTGTGGTTACCTTCTCCTCCTGTCTGGTCTTGCCAGTCCTGAGTTGAGAGAGTTCAGCCTCCAGTTTGGATATATAGTTGCATCTCTCACATGTATTTGTGTTTGCTGGGAGGAGGAGAGGGTTGTTTGTGTACATGAGACAATTGTAGCATTGTCTCAAGATTCCCAGATTAACCAGCTGAACTGGAGAGGATGCTAGTAATCTACCACTCGACATGCTAGAATATTATAAGGGAGTGCTGTGCCTTTAAGGGAAGTGGTTACTCACAGGGGCGGTAGGTGGATGTAGTGCTTACTTTAGTTAGAGAGTGCTTACTTAGAAGAGAGGGTTTGAGAACAAGTGCTAGGCTTATAATAAAGCGAGTAGACTGATTATTATAAGAGTAGAGCTTTCTTAAGGGAAAATTTGAAGAGCAGACTTGGCGGAGCCAGAAAAAGTTTAACCTTGTTTAATCGATGCTGCGCTATGCGCACAACCGTGCAAGGGCATGCAAATGCGGATTTTAAACAGGGAACTTCAAAAAAGCTAGAAATGGTCCAAAACAACCAATTACTACAAACTTTTGTGCTGCAATCTGTCCTCCCTTGTCTGCAGGGTGTATCATGATACATGGGTTCGTCTGTAAATTATTTAATGCTGTAAATTCATCCATGGATAAATTACACTGTCTGCTGCTACTAGGGTGTAATTTTTGTTCATGAAACACTCTATAAACATCATCTAGACATAACTGTTCAAATGCAGAAACCAAAGGATTTAACTTGGGTAAAAAAGAGCTTGGTTTTTTAAACATAAATTCCCCATTTTCACCATTATTAGTATACATAATTTTCAACATTAAATTGCATGTAAATAACTTAATGTCAAATGCAATTTCAGTAATGTCAGAGTCAGCAGTCGGGATAAAAGAAAGTCCTTTTTCCAACACATTACATTCATATCTAGATAGAGTATATGTTGATAAATTAACTGTTAATTTTTGTTGTTCATAAAGGCTTTCTTTATCGTGTATGGACTCACCGTTCCTTCTGGGTGCTTCCTTTTGTTTCTGGTCGTACTTCTCCCTCTCTGTTGTCCATGGTTCAAGCCTCCCCTTCCTCGGCTTACAGACCTGTTCCTGGTTGGAAGAGGGAAAGTCAGACCTGGAGGTCATAGGCTTTCTAAAAAAGAAGTATGAATGCCATCATCAAGATCACATCTATTCAAAGCTTCACCAGTCGCTTCTTGATGAACTTGTGCTGTGGTTGTGATAGTTTTCCTTCTTACCACTGTTGTCTCAGTCATCGGCGTGATGCCACCTAGGTCACTAGTTATCTGAGCCCTCCCCTCATCCATTTCCTGGATGTCTTCAGGCTCTCGATTAATGGAAGTTGTCGTGACGGCTGTCCGATTAGCGGAAACCTCAATGATGCTTCCTTGATTGGTTGACTCAACTACAGGGGTTTGAGTATTGGCCTCCAGGTCTGACTTTCAGCACTGATGGCATGGATTTGATTCTTGCAGGTGGAATTGTGGCTTATGTGTCATACAAACCTCTCAACTGGCTAAGATTACCATGATTTCAACTCCAAGTTTAGCACTGTCGATCTTGATCCCTCCAAAAAGTGATAATTTTTGCTGAAGGTGTGGTGAATTCCCCTTAAAGAATCCTGACAATCATTACAGTTGTACAAATCTGTTCTTGCAGAACATATATAATAAGTTACCCTAACATCAATGTCACAAATTAATGGTTGTAATATTCTAAAACTGTTTATGATTGTGCCTGTTTCTGTCTACATTTGATCAGGAGTCTGTTGATATGTGTCCCCAATTGGATGGGAGCTATGGCGACATATTAAAGCAAGTCGTTTTGCAGATTTTCAGAGTATGCACATACCCCCATTGGCTATGCCAGCATTGTTAAATGTCTTCTCCAGTGATCATGTCAGGGATGTTTATATCACAACCATTCACTTCCACTGACATGTAACCATGTGTGACTGTCACATTATTTACTACCATTCTGACTACATCCATCAGTCTAGTTCCAATGAAAAGTAAGGTGGATTTCACCTCATACATCATCTATCCTTCCCAAGTGGGTTTCAGTTAATGACTTTATTTCAAAGGAAGACACCAGGATAAAATAGGCTGACCTGGATGATGTGCAACTTTTATTCAGAAGTTTAGAGAACCCTGGTTGGGTAAGCTTGACATTAAATCAACTTTTCAGTTGTTTCTCATATGTATGCATGATTGCCCATTGCATGGTCTATACTTTCAGGTCCAGTTGTGTTTTAGCAATTCCATGGCTAAAGACTGTTCAGCAACGTGTGATATATATTTTTTAGTCTTTCAGCTCTACCTTACCCTGGTGTTGGCTGAAAATGGCTAGGAACCAAACTGAAATTTATTACCTTGAACATTTCTTTATTACTGGGGGTGGGAGAGCAAGGGGCCAAGGCAGGCAAGAAAATTTTCAAAGATTTATGTGATCACCTGGGGGTTACCCTGGCTAAAAATAAAACTGAGGGTATTAGTCATTGCATTACATTTTTAGGATTAGAAACTGATGTGATTGATAAATCCTTCAAGTTACCCAGTGACAAAATACATTGTCTAAACATATCCATTATCAAATTACTAGCTGCTTCCAAGGTAAAGGCAAGCCAGTTCATGGATCTCATTGGTTTATTTCATTGTGTATTCAGAGTGATTTCCCTAGGCAGAACATTCTTCAAGTCTTTGTCAAACTTGTTAGAAGGCAAGAAAATTTTCAAAGATTTATGTGATCACCTGGGAGTTACCATGGCTAAAAATAAAACTGAGGGTATTAGTCATTGCATTACATTTTTAGGATTAGAAACTGATGTGATTGATAAATCCTTCAAGTTACCCAGTGACAAAATACATTGTCTAAACATATCCATTATCAAATTACTAGCTGCTTCCAAGGTAAGGGCAAGCCAGTTCATGGATCTCATTGGTTTATTTAATTTTGTATTCAGGGTGATTTCCCTAGGCAGAACATTATTCAAGTCTTTGACAAACTTGTTAGAAGGAAGATGAAATAAACACCATTGACTGCAAATTACAAAAAGGGTAAAAGATGACCTACATTTATGAAATGTTTTTTGAGTCAATTCAGTGTCGTAACACCGTGACAGTCTGATTAGATTTCCTCAGATTTCCTCTAACATTTTCCTGATATAGCTGGTAGCACAGATATGGAAAGATACTTGAGGGGAAATGGTTTACAGACCAATGGTGATCGTCTTGGTCAAAATCTATTAAGAAAGATATGACATTCCCAGAAATGTTCCCTTATGAGCTGTTGTTTACATTTGAAAGGATCAGTTTAGAGACAGAAAATTAATTGTTCATTCTTATAATCAGTCCAGAAGCTAAGCCAATTGATGTCAGCAATTGGCTTAGCTTCTGGTGTCACTCCAGGGGGATCCAGTATCTGTCAGCCTGGGAAGATATGGTTGACAGACCATACTTCTTTGCCAGGGGTGGTCTTCACCTGTCGCCTCTTGGCTTTCAGTTGCTGGCAAAGATACTTGCCTCCCCTTAGTACCTTTTTTAGGCAATGCCATAAAAACAAAATTCCAGATGTAAACAAATCCACTAGAGACAAACTCAAGGTTATGCTGCTTAATGCTAGGAGTCTAAACTGGAAACTGCACTCACTGGAAGCACTGCTGGCCTTGGAAGATGCAGATGTCTGTGCAGTCACAGAGACATGATTCAAGGCTGCAGAAAGCACCACAGCCATGCAAGGCTACAATGCCTTCCACACATTCAGACCTCAAAGCGAGCATGAAAGAACTAAAGGTGGAGGTGTATCCATCTTCATTAAAGGCAAATACACCTCAAGACTGTTCAAACAGTATGACTCCCTAGAAAGCTACTCCAAGTCCAACTACCTGTAGGTAAAGCCCCCTTCCATATCATTGTTAGGAATAGGTACCCCACGATGAACCACAAGAACCACTCCGCCTACATGGACCTACTTGAGTCACTCACTATACAGCCAAACACCTTGGTCAGGGGTGATTTCAACTATTCTTCCATCGATTGGGCATCATATATGATTACAAACATGCTTGCTCTAAGGTTCCTGGACTTCGCTAATATAAATGCTCTGGAACAGATAGTCTGCACCCCTACAAGGGGCTCGAATGTTCTAGACTAAGTACTCACCAGCATGGGGAGGGGGTCTCTGTACTTTCCCTGTGTGTTGCCCTCCCTGGTAAGGTCTGATCATGAATCAGTCTCACTCAAAATAATGACCATACCTGATCCCCCAAGAGCAAAAAGGAAGAAATATTTCTCCAAAGAAAGTTATAGCCTCCTAGGTGATATATAGTTTCAATTCCTCTGCTACCACTGCCAACAATGAATCCTATACAGAGATGTACACAAATGCCCTGTATAAACACCTATACAAATGCATAGACTCGGCTGTACCTGAATGGATCAAAACAAGGTCCTCACAAAAAACAAGCTACCCTAATGAACATCAAGCATAAATAGGTTATACAACAAGAGGAAGAAACTAATGTCTAAGAACAAGAGGGAACTGACTCAACAGAAGAAGGACACCCTCCACAGCTTGAACAAGCAAATTAGACATATTGTAAAGTCATCTAAAGCCAATTATGATGCTAAACTAGCATCCCGAGCTAAGGATAATCACAAGGCATTATTTAGCTATGTTAGAAATCTAAAAGAGAAGCCCAGCTTTGTGCCAAACTAGTAGTGGATGGTACCACTCATACTGACCCTGAGGACATTGGCAACCTGCTACAGACAGATTTGGCACAAACTTCACCCCCTTGTCCCTACGAGACATACTCCAGAGCATACCTGTCACCAGTCCTCTACTTAGTATCTCCAAAGAGCAGGTCATAACTGCAATCCCCATGGCCCAAACCAGACCCTCAATGGGACTGGATAACATCCCAGGCTGACTATTAAATGGTCTAAAACAGGACCTAGCAGAGTCGCTTGGTACTTTCTTCAACCACAGTCTAAGTACTGGCTTTGTCACAGCAGAGTGGAGAACAGCAACAGAAATTCTCTTGCACAAAGGGGGTCCATCAACTGACCCTGGGAACTATAGACCCATAAGCCTAAGCAAAGCCTTATCTGCAAGGCCATAGACAGAATCATATGAACCTTAGCAACCAAGACATAAGTGACCTTCAAACTCTTGACTCACCCTAATTTGGCTTCATTAAGGGTAGATCATGCTTATTAAACCTGGTGGACTTCTTTGTGAATGTCACCAATGAATCATAATCGCATTTATTGGCCAAGTATGCATGCATGCAAGGAATTTGACTCTGGTTTCAGTGACTCTCCAAGTATGAATTACATAAATGACACATACAACTATTAAGAACAAAACAAATGACATACATGCAATTGTTAAGAACAAGCCAAAAAAGTATATATATATATATATATATATATATATATATATATATATATATATATATATATATATATATATATATATATAATATATACACATTTACATATAAGGTGCAAAGTGCAACTCAGTGCAAGAAATACTAAAATAATCTCTGAAAGAAACAAGTATTAACAATATGTGAACAATACTGTAGAATTCTCGGAAACTTGGGAAAAAGAATACTCCAGCCTAATAAGCTGAGTTAACTGTTTATGAACTTTATGGCCTGTGGGAAAAAAGAAAACTGTTCTTATATCTGCTCATTTTGGTGTGTATTAATCTATAACTCCTGGCTGATGGTCTTCTTCTTCTTTCAGCTTTTTCCCAGTTAGGGGTCGCCACAGCAGATCACCTGTCCGCTCATGATTGGCAGTGGAGTTTTACGGTGTCGAGTTGCCAGCCCGGCACCCAACCACAAAAGGCACACACATGCCCACACTCACACCTTGGGCCAATTTAGATTGTCCAATCCACCTACAGCATGTCTTTGGGATGTGGGAGGAAACCGGAGCACCCGGAGAAAACCCACATGACCACAGGGAGGACATGCAAACTCTGGTTTGCATGAAACCTGGTTCAAGGCTCCTGAGAGCACCCCGGCACTATTAGGTTTTACCTCATATCATGCATTCCAGCCCCAAAACCCGGACCACACCACAAAAGGAGGGGGTGTATCCATATTCATAAAGGATACCCACACCTCCAGGTTGGTGGCAATGCACGAAGCTTCGGAAACCATCCAGGTGCAACTAACCATAGGCAAAACTGCTCTACAAATTGTAGCATGCTACAGGCCACCCTCTCAAACTCAGGAAACCCACACAGCCTTCCTGAAGACACTGGAGGGTATAAATGTATCTCCAAACACCATCATATTGGGTGACTTCAACTACGCGAATATAGACTGGGAACATTACTCAAGCCCTAACTTTCTAGCCCAACGGTTCCTGGAGTTCATAAATTCAAATGCCATGGAACAGCTAGTCACTGTTCCCACGAGAGGAGAAAATATACTAGATCTCATTGTCACAAACATGGGGACAAAATGCTCCACACGAAGTATATCCCTCATTGGTGAGATCTGATCATAAACTAATCTCACTGGAAATCCACATCCCGCCCCCACCACAAACAAAAAAGACCATAGTGAAGAACTTCTCTAAAGCAAACTTCACACTACTCAAGACTGGTGTGGTATCCTTCAAGGCCCCTGAGCCAGAGGAAACCACAACCCAAGCTGGAAGCCCTTACAAATGCCTTCTATGAACACCTCCAGGACTGCATGGATCAGGCAATCCCAAATAAAACCAAGACTCTTTCCACAAAGGGCAAACATCCAGTCTGGTGGACCCCAGCCATTAACAAACTTTACAATAAGAGGAGAAAGCTATTACATGATAGAACAAAATCCATAAAAAGGAGTCACCCCTGATCATTATTAGTAAAAAAAATATGAGCACTCATAAAATCAACTAAGGCCAATTTTGAGAGAAAAATTGCCATGGATTCAAAGGACAATCATAAGGCCTTTTTCAGCTATGTTAGGAACCTGGGTGGAAACTCCCAGATATGCTCAGAATTAGTCCAAAATGGTACAAAAATCACTGAACCCACAGACATTGCCAACATACTGGCAGACAGGTTCAGTGCAAACTTCACCCCCCTCCCCCCCCTAAAGGAGAGATAACTATCCCAGCCGAGTGTAGCCTCCCGGACATCTCAAATGCGCAGGTGAAAGCTGCTCTCTCTAAAGCTAAAAACACAGCATCAATGGGACCGGATGGTGTCCCCGGCTGTGTGCTACGGGAGCTAAATGAGGAATTAAACCCGCACATAAGGCACCTGTTTAATCTCAGCCTTACCACAGGATACATGCCCAAGGAGTGGCGTCGGCAACTGTGGTCCCACTCCACAAAGGCGGCCTCTGGACCCTGGTAATTACTGCCCCATAAGCTTAACAAGTCTAGTCTGCAAAGCTATGGAGAGGATCATAATGGAGCTCATAAACAAAGATATAGGGGACTTGCAGACATTGGACCCGACCCAGTTTGGCTTTGTCAAGGGAAGATCATGCCTTTTGAACTTGGTCGACTTCTTGAAACAGTCACCAAGGCCATTGATGAGGAAAGGCAGTCCATACAGCCTACCTTGACCTTGCAAAGGCTTTCGACACAATACCCCACTCGGGTATTGTAGAAAAACTTACCAGCTTAAATGTAAACCCATATGTCACAAGATGGGTTGCAAACTGGCTTAAGGACAGAACCCACAGGGTTAGAGTTGCTGGCACTGTGTCAGACTCCAAGCCGGTCACAAGTGGTGTCCCACAGGGCTCGGTCCTTGGCCCCCTATTGTTTGGCATCTACTTCTCAGAAGTACAGGCCAACATGGGAGGACTTTGGCTGACAAAGTTTGCAGACGACTGCAAACTGGGCGCCATAGTGGAAAGTGCATCGGACACGGATATCCTTCAGAAGGGACTCACGGAAACAGATAGCTGGTGCCAGAGCCATGGCCTGAAGTTAAACGCCAAAAATGTATAGTCATACCCTTTGGGAAAAACAAGGTAACCCCAAGCTACCATATAGGTGGCAATCCACTAAGCACAGAAGAGGTTATCAGGGACCTGGGGACCCAGGTTGACAGTGGCCTTTCTTTTGACACTCACGTTGCTAAAGTGGTTAGAAAGACCTTCTACATTGCCCACCTGATCATGAAGGGATTCACATCCAGATCTAGTGAGGTCATTGTTCCCCTGTACTCTTCACTTATCAGACCAATGATCGAGTACAATGCCCCATTCGGGATGTATCTCACCCGACATCTGCAGCAATTGGAGAGACCCCAAAAGTTCCTCACCAAAAGGATAAAGGGACTCCAAAATCTGTCATATGCTGCCAGATTGAAGAAACTCCAGCTCTATTCAGTCGCATACCGTCTGCTCAGAGGTGACATGTGCCTGACATACAAGGCCATGTCCAACCCGGAATTAATGGACATGCTCCACCTCAAAAATCCAAATCCACCAAAACCACTAGAGCAAGCGACTTAAACCTTAGCACGGATATAAATAGGACGTGCTGGAGGGATAGATTTATCACTCAGAGACTCCCTATGCTGTGGAATAAAATCCCGGTCCATGTGAGGCAGAGCACCTCGCTGACTCTGTTCAAGAGAAATCTAGACCTGTGGATGGGAGATCGTAGGTTTACCCCGGGAATCATCTCTGTGTCACTGCTGGACAGAGGCACAACAAACTAATGGGCACAGTATTTTTTCATATAAGGGGTGGCGTAAGCCACAAAAATTTGGGCTAGGCTTATAAATGCCTTAGGGCAGATAGCCTAGTATAAACCTATGAACCTATGAACCTATGCACAGAAGGCACCCCAGCTGAGAATAGAACTGAAGAACTTCTTGCTGTGAGGCGGCAATGCTAACCGCTGCACCACCGTGGCTGCCCATCTCCTGGCTGATGGTAATACTTCACAAAGATGATGGTCTGGATCTGAAGGGTTGGTGATGATTTTCCCTACCCTTTTCATGACTCTGGAATAGTACAGGTCCTGTAAGGAGGGCAAACTAGCACCAATGATATTTCTGGCAGACCTGACTATTCGATGTAATCTATTGTTGTCATGATTAGACAGAGATCCAAACCACACTGTTGTGGATGAGCTGAGAACAGACTGAATGACTGCTGTATAGTACTGAATCAACAGTTCCCGTAGGAGGTTGAACTTTCTCAGCTGTTGCAGAAAGAACACTTGCTGTTGGACCTTTTTTGTGATGGACCCTACATTGGTCCATCATAAAAGCCATGGATGAAGGCAAAACTTAGCAAAGGCTTTTGACACAATTCCCCACTCAGGCATCATTGAGAGACACACCCAGCTGGGAATTAACCCATATGTCGCTAGATGAGTAGCCAAATGGCTCACAGACAGAATGCATACAGTCAAAGTTGGGGATTCCTCCTCTACCAGCAGACCAGTTACCAATGGTGTACCACAGGGATCTGTGCTGGGCCCCCTACTGTTTGGAATCTATTTCTCAGAAGTCCAGGCAAAAACAGATGGCCTGTGGCTTACCAAGTTTGCCAATGACTGCAAACTGGGTTCAATCATTGAGTCCCCCAGTGATGTTGACATACTACAAAAAGGGCTTACATAGACAAATGATTGGTGCCAAAGCCACAGACTTAAACTAAACACACACAAAAAAATGTGTTATCCCTTTTGGCAAAGGGGAATTCCCTGCAAATTAAAACATTAACAGTACTCCCCTTAGCTCAAACCCTATGGAGAAAGATTTGGGAACACAAGTTGATAGCAACCTTAACTTCGATAACCGTGTTTCCACAATGGTGACAAAGGCCTTCTATGTTGCGCATCTAATGAGTAAGGGCATTACATCAAGGATGTTACAACTCCCTTGTACTCATCCCTCATCAGACCACTAACAGAGTACAATGCTCCCTTCTTTATGTACCTCACCAGACACTTGCAGCAGCTGGAGAGACCTCAGAGGTTTCTCAGCAAGAAAATTCAGGGCCATCAACACATGACCTACATGGACAGACTGTAGGCCCTGTCACTGTACTCTGCATCTCATAGGCTGCTGAGAGTCGACTTATGCCTGACCTACAGAGCAGTCTCGGACCCTGTCCTAATGAAAATGCTGCACATCCACAAGTCAAATGGGACAAGATTCACTTCCTCTAGGGATCTTAACCTTGCCTGCAACAATAACAGTAAATGCTGGAGAGACACATATTGCCTCTCCTCTGGAACAAACTCCCAAATCACTAAAACCGAGCTCCTCAGTGACCTATTTAAGTGTAACTTAGACAACTATATGGGAGATAATAAATTTACACTGGGGGTGTCACCTATGTCTCTTTTGGATAAGGACAGTCGGTGCTGATCATAGACTCGCACTACAAATATAGACCATACAACTTGGTCAATAAGAGAACAAGTGCATAACATGTCTAGGCTTATAAAGGCCCTATTGGCAATAGCCTAGTAACCTCCTTCAAACCTATGAACCTGTGAACCATTGTTATGATTCTCAAAAGTAGATCCTCTTAGTCAGACCTAGCACAGTCAGTTTTGCGATTATTAGTTCTATGTTTCAAAATCAACTTAACAGTGTCTATAAAACATGTGCCTGTTGTTCAGAGTTCTATAGCTGACAACTTATCTCATCTCCAGATTTCCATGTTCCATATACTCACGCCTGAGTCTGAGCATTTACCTGTACCAGTCCTGCCACAAATTTGACTCCTTGAAGAAGAATGATGTTGTCATTACTATGTGGCTCTTCAAATCCATGATATCTGTGTTACTGAAATATCCAAATCCAAAGCCTTCTGCATGTCCTTTCCATTAGGAGAGTTCTATACAGGTGCATCTAGCAGGATTACCCCAGCTCCCTTCATGTACAAATCATAGTGCTAGGCTTGTCATCAAGATGTTTAAACCTCCCCATTTTTACACACCATTGTGTTATCAATAGATTATCGAAAGTTTAGAGTCAAATAAATACTGTTAATAGGGAATCAAGATGCTCCACAGGGGTACAATAACTGCCTACTATTGTAGAAGGGGTAATATGAAGTCAGTTAGAGACATCGTCCCTTAAGCAATTAGGCCAAATATTATTTACATGCATCTCTGCTGAGGTTTTCAGAGCCAGTGAATTACTTCAGTCACTAGTATCATTTGATGTCATCATAACATACTTAGCTGTAATAGTATAGCTAAAAACATCCAAAAGTGCCCAGATAAAGTCATGCCACCAAATTTCTTTGCAACAATCAAAAGTTTTGGCATTGCACCCATTGCACTGGGCTTGGGCTACAAAGCAGTCACTAAATAATGTTTCAATCAGGGAATTTTGGTGCTCTATTTACCATATAAGAAGTCAGTAACACCTTCTGATACCAAAGCCATGCTGTCAAAAGTATTGACTTGTCAGGACATTCCTCATGAAGGCTACAGTTCCCAATAATTCAAAATAGGATGTGCAACAGATTTAGTAAAGGAGGGACACTCCTTAGAAATTATAAGGTGTTCAGGTGGATGAAAACCTGATGTTTCCCTCAGGTACATTAAATGATTTATCTACATTTTCTCTTTTAGGTCACAACTCTTTCTGATCATAGGCCATTCCTTCATCTGCAGAGCAACTGCCAGATTAGCAATCAGACATCATGGGTTGAATCTTGGCAAAGATCCTGTCCAGTGGACAGTAGCATGGAAAGGTTTCCCAAGCTTATCATGGTTCCAGTTTCTACTGAACATTGAGAAGCTATTTATATTCCACAGTGTATTGTAGGCTTTCTTAATCCATTTAGGGGGCAATGACTTATGTCACTTCCCTAAACAGGTCTTTCTTGGCAAAATTTTGGAGGATTTAGTTGTATTATGTCAAAAGTTTCTGGTCAGATACATAGCCTGGTCAATTATTTTACCAAGATTATTTTGGCGTGCCACCTTCAAATAGACTGTTTTTGAAATTTTCAGACATTTTCTGAACCACAGATTAGCTAGAGGAGCAAATCTGCTAGGTTTGTCTGCAGCCGATCATCCAGGTATATAGGAAGACTTGGTCTGTATTTTTATTATATAGATGGTGTACACTTGAACAATTTTTGCCAGGATTTGTTTAACCTACAATTAGCATTACATGTTCAGAAAATTTGATAAGATACAAGAAAAATGCGTTTAAGATGAGTTTTGCCAAGCAGTGTTTTTAGTTTGGAAAAGGAGGGAAACAGTATGCTGCATAGTGTTGGGCGAGTACGTCCCGGCCTTGTTTCCCCGTTATCCACCTTGTTTTTCCAAGCTTCAGGTAGTCTTTTACTCTCCAAGAGTTGTAGAAATTGGGCAAGTGTAATAATAAATCATGGTGGGCCAAAGAGGCAGTGTGTACACCAGCCGGTTGCTGGGAGGATCTGGCTGGAATGGGCAGTTGGATGCCAACCAGCAAAGTTTGGAAAAGTACAGTTTTTGGTTTCAACATTGTTTGGTGTAATGTGGTTGAACAGTATAAGCTGAAAAAGTTCTTTATTAGAGTTTTTCAATAAACAGTTGCTATCTTTGTATCTTGTCTTTGTGGCGGCTCTGGAGGTCTCAAAAGATGACAACTAACATATGTTTTATGCTATGATCACATTGGCATACAGGAATTACTGTCACACCGTCACTTAAGAAAACATTATCCTTGATACTCTGCAATGCCTTTTCACCTTAAAAATAAATCATTTATTTCTAATATAATTACAAACTAATGGACTGATTCAGTGGATCAGTTTTCAAACATAACTCATGCGAAATGTGGCATATGAAAAGGAAATCTAACTATGCATAACCATGGTTTCAAAATTTTCAAATACAGAAATGATACATGCATTAGTGGAAACCATATTGCTCAAAGACATTTCTGGTAAAATATTAGATTGCTATATCTTATGCAGTATAATAAAACAAATAGCATGTTATTTTTAACAGGTTTTACTGAGGAATAGCTATTATATTCTACATAATTACATAGTGGGATGTATAATATTATAATGAATGAGTAAAATGACTTCAGGTGCTAACACATGCCACAATTATAAAGAGTGAATCTGTGTTCAATACTGCATATTACTTCAACTCAGGTTATAGTCTTTGCATAAGATATTTTCTTAGTATTAGCCTGCATATCAGAATAACAGGAAAGCATACATTTATATATTATTTTATCTTGAATAACTAGGGCACCATTAACAGCAGTTAACACAATGTACATAAATGATTAAATTACTGCTCCTCATATGTCTAGTTTGAATTATATATATCCTAACTTATACTCAGTGTGATATATGTGTCTTCTGGTAAAGGTAGTCTTCCACATTGTTCCATTAAATATATTCCGCCCCTTCATCATGGCCATATCATGATAATGTACCTATGAATACTTTTCTGGTCAATAAATCTGTCTTCCCAAACTTTCATTGCAAGTTTCTTACCTACTGTTCAAGTCCCTAATGTACATTTGCTTTACTTGTTACTGTGACCCTTTCCATGAATATATATCTCTGTTACTAGAATTTTCTGTAAGGACACTAGAAGTTGCTGTTCTCTGGGTCTGACTCCAAAAGACTTGCTTTCGATGTAAGTGAACACTTATACTGAAAGAAGGGTGAGAGTATATGATTTTGTATCTGCCCATCTTTGCAAGCTTGTTTATAGATGGGCCATACACTAAAGTAAGTTACTTAAACTAAGAGCATAAGTCTTTTGGAATCAGGGCAGACTTGCACTGCTTTATAACAACACTTAATACTGAATGAAAACATGTTTCACATTTAATTTATAATTTATATATATTCTATGACATTTTCTCTACTTTCTTGCAATGCTGCATAATAATTGTAGAGCTGTATTGATCTTCACTACTGATGCAAAACTCCAAACATCCGCAATATGATTTTGCTAGTCTTTTCTGCAAACTTTCTGCATTTGCATCTGGTAACCCCAGCTTCACTGTCAACTTTGGAAAAAGGACTAGTTCTGCTTCCCTGTCAGTAAGTAGTCAGTAAATGCATCAAATTTAATTGTTGAATATAGCATCACTTCTGAGGGGAAAGAAACACTTATATGAACTTGAGTAACACCAGATGTTCTTGAGTCCTGAAAGGGTAGCAGTACATTTTTTTTCTAATTTCTTTTTTTTTTTTTTTAATTATCACTTAGCTTTATGAATAATTTAATAACTGACACAGAAAACCTAGCAATGGACCCAATGGTTTTCTCAGTAGTATTCTAATGATTTTTAAAATAACACATTAAGTATGATTTTAAAAAAATTAAAATATCCTTGAAATGATTATTTCTGCAGTGGAAATTATTTTTCGGACACTATTAAAATATCCTAAAATGGTCTAAGTTTGAGGCATGACAGACGACATAGAATTTCATATATAATCGATGCAAAGGTATAAAAGGTGAAAAAGAAAAAAATGCAAATCATAACAGAAGGAGAAAATAAATATTGACTTGTCGGCTCTCTAAGTGCTTTGAGACCACTAATGGAAAACATCTATCAAGCCCTACGGCAGGAAGCCCTCTCAAGGATAAATAGGTTCTCTAAATGGGGAGCTCCTCGAGTGCAATGAAAAATGTACTTTACTGCAGGGATAAAATCAGGTAGATTTCCAAATGTTGTCTTCACTTTAACCTCATGCTCTCTACATTATCTTCTCATACATAGAGAATTCCCCTTAGCATATGCATTCATCAGCATATTTCTTACCTTCTCCCAGAAGGACTATTGCAGAACAGATAAATAACTGCTTCACCACATCTGAATTTATTTCATTTCTGGAGTAATTGATAATCTGGAGGCAGAAAATGAACTGCTGAAAGCAAAATGGAGATACTGACAAGCAGTTTCTTTATGTGTTAACTTAAATAGAGTTTCTTCATTTTTTCCCTTTTCCTGGTTAATAAAGATTCAAATAGCAACAAAATAAATAGATAGATAGATATATAGATAGATAGATAGATAGATAGATAGATAGATAGATAGATAGATAGATAGATAGATAGATTTTTAGTGTTACACTGAGCATGAATGAGCAAACTGCTAACAGACCATGTAATCTGTCCAACTTGCTTAAAGGTGCCATTTCCATAATATTTGCAGACAGTATTGTCCTTGCTACATCTACCTTGATTTTTGCAACCTTCCATCTAACCCCATTTCAAAAGTGGATGTATTTATTTTTATGTTTTCATGTTTAACTATTTGTTTATCTATCTATCTATCTATCTATCTATCTATAGATATTAAATGTAAAGCACAACATCAGTATAGAGTTAGGATAACCATGCTTTTGCACATAATAAAGTGATTAAGATCAGTGCTAGTAATACAGTAATAGTTGTGAAGATATTATATGGTGATTAACGTGCCTTAATATTTATAAAATAATTGCATTATTTACAAGTGGATGATGTTCAGCATTTAAATGCATGCAGTAACAGTTGCATGTACCAGATGTCAGGTAAGGATGACTTGTAATCGACAGCAGTATCTACTACATTAAAGTGTACAGCTTAGGCTATGAGCACACTTCAGATTTGATTTTTTTCTATTCATTTAAGAATACCATGCGCCTTATTTCTCCCCATTAAGTCAATAAATGCTTTAGATTGTTAGATAAAGGTTTCCATATACTCTATTTATTTTCATAATAATAAAAGTAACACATCATTTTTTCTCCCTCTTTTTTTCCCTGTCTAACAGGGAAATATATTTATGAATAAGCCTCTGTTTACCACATTTTCTCTGACATAATAGTCTGAAAGTCAACATCTATTTTTCAGTTAATTCCCATCAGGTAATAAACTTAACAAAATGAGGCCCACTGCTGGTTAATATAATTATATGTATTCCTACCATACTGTCCTTTTGGCAGCCATAATCAAACTAAATTAATCATCAGTCACAGACATTTTAACTTCATTTGCATGACAAACAAAGCTTTCATTTGAAAGCTAATCTGGTAATGGTTTGAAATGTTGGGACCTGCTAGAGTGAGTCACAAAATACAGAGAATGAATGGCCGAAAGATCGGATTTACACGTATTAAGTCTGAGATGCCACTTTCCGGAAAATCACAGGCCTAAAACAGATGCCTTGTGCTGACCATCTAAAAAAACTCCACCTATACTCTGTTGCATATCGTCTACTCAGAGGTGATCTCTGCGTAACATACAAGGCCATGTCAAACCCAGAGCTGTTGGACATGCTACACTTAAAGAAATCCCAATCCCTCAGAGACCCCACGCTCCAGGGATTTAAACCTTGTCATCACAATGAACAAAACATGCTGGAGGGATAGGTTCCTGACCCAGAAACTCCCCAGACTCGGGAATAGACTGCCCATACATGTCAAGCAGAGCACCTCTTTGGCCCTATTCAAAAGGAACCTTGATGATTGGATGGGAGATAGGAAATTCACCCCGGGGATCATGTCAGTCACCCTGCTAGACAGGGGTCCAGGGAAGTAAACAGGGTGGGAAGAAATAGCCAGGGAATTGTTATGGCTAGGCTTTTATAGGCCCTAGGGCCAATAGCCTAGTACCAACTTATGAACCTATGCACCTATTATCTTTTTTCTGAGGTATTGTAGTTTCAGAGTTGGTATACAAAAAAGTGAGGGCTTGCTCACCATATGGGGGGGGGTCTTAGGAGACTTGACCCCTTGCAAAAAGAAGTTCAAAGGAAAAGAGTGACCTTCGAAATTTGCTCTTCTCTCGTGTTTTGTTTTTTTTTTTTTTTGCATGCCGGCACTCAGTATTTTGAGTGCATGCATTTCAATAGCCTTCAAAAACTTGCAATTTTCTCAAAAGACAACAAGAAAAATGCAGAGCAAGTGAACTGATTACTTTTCCTCAAATTATTACATTCTCAGTAAATATAAAAACAAAGTCAGAAGTATAGGGCAGTGTCTGCCTTATTTATTGCAGGTTTTTTTGATTGTCTACATTCTTTGTTTTAGGATGTAATTATTTTATTCTTAGACAAAAAGTGAGGCCAACTAAGCCCTAAATATATACAAAATAAGTCTGTTGATTTAACATATAGTTAGGAAAATATCAGGACACTGCATGAGAAAAGAAGATTCAAACAATGCTTCCCATTGTAGCAAATCCATATTCAGCAGTCTGCATCTTTGAACTCTAGTAAACGATTAAACTAAAGAAAGTCTACCCGAAAGAAGTTCAAACAAAATATTGTGCACAATCATACCGTACTAAGCACAGTAATATTTTTTTAAAACATTTATGCTGTGTTATTTCTGTGATACATCAGTATTTGCTATAGTAACTTGAAAATATCTTAGCCATTTTACAATTACATAACATTTATTTTTATGGAATGGTATTTTATAACATGAGTCTTTCTAAAACTTATCTACTTGTGAAATAACTGTGCAGAGTGACTATATTCCTAGAAAAAGTAAATACAAGTCTTAAGAAAAAAAAGACAGTTTTCCCACTCCTATCTTTTAAGACTTTCTGCCATATTCCATTTTTTCCTGTGAAGTGCAAGGGAAGAAATTACATCTTAAAGAAAGAGCACCCTGATTTTAATACTGTAATACTAAATCTAGCCATTTAAAATGTGTATCTACAGGCTGCTGTTCATTGCACCATTAGCAAAGTGAATGTTTTACATCTGTCTTAGTAGTAATTTTCTACAGCCAATAGTAGCAAACAGACAGCCTCATATGTTAGGCAGTATAATTCTACTTTCTTGGTAAAACTCAAAAATAGTTGTTTCATTACCAAAAATAATTATGTGTTTTGTAAGCATTTCATCAATCAGTCAAGTATAAGCCATTATGAACTTTGCCCTTTGCAAGCAATTAAAATAACATAAACCAGAACTCATCTCTTAAACATAGTTTAGAAGATATGAGAGGTGGGGCTGTAACATATGTTTTTAACTGTATTCTTTTTTTGCCTAAGGATCCCGTGTCTTACTGAATTACACTTGTAATCAGCCAACTTACTCAAGTCTAGGTTTTACAGAGGGACATCATAACAGTATTATAGGAGTTTCCTATTTGCATGTAGGTAGAGACTTCACAGAAGCATTTAGAACAATTATTACTTAATTTCCTGGTTTCTCTGTGCTTTTGTCCTTAATTTCTACCTAACACCTTACCTGCATATCCTCTTCATGTTACAGCTCTGCATTCACTGATTGTTTTTCTTTGAAAGTAACACTGGCTCTGACCGGGTGTAGCCTGCAGAACAAATATTACTTATTTTTTTGGTTTCTCTGTGCTTTATCCTTTATTTCTACCTAACAACTTAAATGCATGTCCTCTTCCTTTTGCAGCTCTGCATTCACTGATTGTTTTTCTTTGAAACTAATACCACCTCTGACTAATACCAGCTCCAACTGGGTGTAGCCCAGCTCCATTTGCCTCGCTATGCTTGGGCTCACTCTGCTCCTCTACACTACCCCCTTTCCCACCCACCCCTGCAAACTCTCAATTTATCTTCTAACCTCCCTGCTAAAGACCTCCCCCACTCCAATTATCCACTCACTTACATACTTGCTCTAATAACTAACTCCTCCCCCACTCCACACTACACTCTCTTATCTCACACACCTCTCACTTCCATTCTTCCCTTACTGCTCCTCTGCCTACTGGCCCTACTTAGACCCTCCTACCTCTCCTATGAAATATTCACACAATCACCTAATCCACACTCCCAGTGCTCATACTTACACACACACAATATAACAATGTAGGTTCATAGGTTCATAGGTAGGTACTAGGCTATCAGCCCAAGAACCTATGTAAGCCTAACCAACAAGGTTCCCTGGCTTACACCAGCCAGGAAAGTTATTTCCCTGAGTCCCTGTTGAGCAGAGCCACAGAAGTGATCCCCGGGGTGTATTTCCTACTTCCCATCCACTCATCAATATTTTTCTTGAAAAGTGCTAATGAGGAATAAGGAACTTTGCTTGACATAGATGCGTAGCTTGTTCCAGAGTATGGGGAGTCTCTGGAACAGAAATCTATCCCTCCAGCAAGTTCTGTTTATTGTGGTGACAAGGTTTAGGTCCCTAGAGCATGTAGCTCAGAGGGATTGGGATTTCTTTAGGTGTAGCATGTACAACAGCTCTAGGTTTGACATACCTTTATATGTTAGGCAGAGATCACCTCGGAGTAGGCGATATGCTATGGAGTAAAGCTGGAGTTTTTTGAGATGGTCAGTGTAGGGCATCTGTTTGAGGCTGGTAATCCTCTTTGTGAGGTACTTCTGTGGCCTTTCCAGCTGCTGCAGATATCTTGTGAGGTACATTCCAAAAGGGGCATTGTACTCTATAATGGGTCTAATGAGTGTCAAGTAGAGAGGAACAATGACCTCTTTTTTACTGGATGAGAACCCTTTTGTGATGAGGTGTGCCATGTAGAAGGATTTTCTGACTACTGTGGTGATATGATTATCAAAGGAATGACTACTGTCCACCTGTGTCCCAAGGTCTCTTATCGCACATTCAGCGTTAAATAGACTGCCACCTATGTGGTAGTTCATGGGTACATGCAACCTCAGTTCCTTTTACTTCCCATTCTGATCTTTCTCTTCTTCTTGGTTATCATCTTACCACTCTAATCTACTATACCCTCCTCTAGCTCCAACTCTCCTCCAAACTACATGTGCCTCTAATAAATGCTGGAACATCCTTATTTCATCATCTCTGCATATTCATTATCACAAACTAAAGCACTTCAGTCTTACAATCACACCCACTAAACAAAAGTTTAAACCCACTACCTAGTAATTTTACCTCACTAAACCTGCCATACCTCCTATCCCCCTCCTACCAGATGGGGACATCCACCCCAATCCTGAACCACTCTCTTCATCCAACCCTACCTTTTCTACCTTTACAAACTGACACCATCTCCAATACTCTCCATCTAAATTCCTATCTATAAACACCATAAACCTACAAAGCCACACAAATAAAGTCACAGAACTACATGCATGGATTTCTAACTACTCTCCTCACATCTTAGCTCTATCAGAACCCTGGCTCAAACCACATATCAAAAACTCAGAAATTCTCCCCTCTGGTTACAACATATTCTGGCAAGACTGATTATCCAAAAAAGGGTGAGGTGTACCTATCATGTACTCAGACCATCTCAACCTTATCCCCCTCTCACTTCCTCTCCCAGATTTCTCACCTGCAGAACTAATTTTCCTCAACTGCCACCTTAACCCTCACAAGAAAATTGCAATCTACATTCCTCCTGGCAACAATATTCCAATTCTTGAATCTATCCTATTCTGGATCTCTCAGCATCTATCTTACAAAAAATATTGCTAGGGGATGTTGACATCATTTGGAATAAACTGCCCCCCAACTCCTTGAGCTTTAGCATTGACCTTTTTGGATTTAGTCAACTCATTATTACCCCCACCCCCATTAGCAAAAACTCCTGCTCCATCCTTGACTGGATCTTAACTTCCAACCCTCATCAGTACCAGAAACTGTACCTTACCAGACTCCTTAAGTGAACACCTCCATGTCTCCACACTAAGAATGCAATCTCATAACTCTAAAACCCACCATTATAAAGACTGTTGAAACCTGTCAAATTTCAGTGCAGACAATTTCAATACTAACTCTCCCTTATAAACTGGTCCCATTTTTTTCAACTTTCCTCTGAATGAAGCTGTACTTGAGTTTAATAACATCTTCCTCTACATACTAAACTCCCTAGCAGCCATAAGGAAAATTAAGATCAAATCTAAGCCACCTCACCAAACATGCCATTACCACCATGAAACTCAGAGACTCTACCTGGAAACAATGGACAAAGTCAAAATCCCCCTCTCCCTTCCTTACATTCAAACAAGTAAGAAACCTTACCAAAAAAACTTATTGTCCAAGACAAGAACAACTTTTACCTAGTGGCTCAATCTACCCACTCTTCAAGTCCTAAACAATTTTGGTACACCATGAGCAATATTCTCCACCCAGGAAAACCTACCACCCCCAACCCCATCCTAACAAAAACACCTCTTGAAATAGCCACCCTACTAAGTGACTACTTCACAGATTCACTCCACAAACTAACCCATCTGACACCAACCAATCACAGCCTCCCATCCCCTCCAGCACCACCCCCAACCATCTCCCTGAAACCAGTTCCCATTGCTTACATAAAATCCCTTCTGCAAACACTTAAGCCATTTTATCCTTCCTTTGACAATCTACCCTCCAATTTCTTAAACTTGCAGCCAATACTATAGCATACCCTTTAACTATCCTTATTAATTGTTCTATCAAAGAATTCTTAGTCTCAGACATCTATAAGTCCTTCTATACAATACCACTTACCAAAGGAAGCAAATCCACAGACCCATCCAATTTCTGCCCTATAGTCGTTCTCTTACCTCTCTCAAAAATCTTAGAAAAATGCAGTCATACACAGCTTCTTAAACATCTGCTCCAGAAAAATCTCCTCACCTCCTCTCAATACGGTTTTAAGCCCCACCACAACACCTCCACTGCCCTTCTTTCCTTCACACAGACCTTAACAGAAGCTAGAGACAACAACAAACTGGTGTCTTGCTTATTCCTAGATCTCTCCAAGACATTCAACACTGTCTCCCAACCTAAACTCCTTACAAAACTAACTTAACTTAACCTGTCTGCATCCACTGCTCTTTGGTTCTCTAGTTATCTTACTGACAGACAGCAACCCGTTAGATGTCTCTCCTCCTCCTCTCCTTTCTTACCTATCAAAACTGGTGTACCCCAAGGATCTATTCTTTGCCCTCTCCACTTTAATATTTTTAATAACAATCTTTACTCATCCTGCAGGACATCTTCTCTAATCTAGTATGCACTTGACTCAACTCTTATTACCCTCTCCGACAACCCTACTGACCTCCACTCTCTTACACAAACTCATTTAACATCATTGAACACTGGCTAATTAAAAATCAACTCATCCTTAAGCCAAAGAAAACCAAGTTACTACTTTTCCTTCCAAAATCCATTGCCAACCTTAAGACATCCTTCACACTCTCTTCCCTAGATAATACCATCATTCATGCAGACACACATACCAAACGTGTCTCTGTCACAGTAGATGATAACCTGAAATTTGACCTTAATATCCAGCAATCCATCAAGAAGACCAATCAAAAACTTGGTCTATTGTACAAAAACAAAAAAATATTATTGCCTTTTCTAGCCTCCTCCCCTGCCTACACTACACCTCACCGATATTTGTCCACCTCCAAGCAATTCTGCTAACCAAACTCAATCAAACTTATAACCAGATAGCTAGATTTGCCTGTAACTTTCCTTATAAATTCCACCACTGCGTAGCCCTCAAACAACTGAAATGGCTTGAATTCCGTCAACTGTCCAACTCTCTCAGCTTCAAATGACACATTTTCTACTCCACAATCCTGCCAACTGCCCCTCCATATCTAGACTCCTATCCTCATACAAACCCTCCCGATCTCTCCACAGCACTGACCAGCACCTTCTCAATACCTACAGACCCAATAAAACGATATGCAAATTACTTTATAAATGCTCCATGTCTCAAACTTGGAATAAGCTCCCTAACAATTTACAATCTAGCACTACCTGAGTAACTCACAGTCCTGTACCTGTCACCACCCTGACTATTACCCACCCTGCTATTCTACAGTGCAATAGATCCTCCTAACCCAAATTTTACTTTCTCTTAAACTCTAGCACTGAGATTTCTCATTAGTATTTTTGAGCCTTTCTGTACTCAAACATTATTTTATCTCTTCCACCACTACTAGTCTTCTCATTCCCTCTCCCACTACTGCTTAACTCTTTCTCTCTATACTCTCTTGACCCTCCTACATTTTTCTTCCCTTCCCTCAACGTCATTACCTTCTAGTACTTACTGTTTTTCTCCCTCTACTAACTTGGTCCAACAATATTAATGGAATCTCAAGGGCTTTCACCTGTAAAGCATCATGTTACCTTGTACTCAACTTCTTTTATGCCTAAATTGTTTGTATTCACGTTTGTAAGTTACATTTTATCTCTGCTGATTTTTTTTTATATATGATAGTGTCTCATAATTGTATAGCATTATAGCACCTTGTAGTTGATTTGTTTTATGCCTAAAATGCATGTATTTGCTAATTAGAAACTCTGTACTTGTTCTTTTATGTGGAGATTTTCTCCTCAGGTCTCCACTGAAAGTGGGCCACCAGCCCAGTGGACCAACCAGGTTAACAAAAGACAAATATATAAATAAAATTAATAAATAAGTTATTGCTCTCCACTTAATGATTTAGTCTCTAAAAGTAAAACATAAATAATATAAAATGAATAATAATACTTAATGCAAGTGGAAGTGATGTAGTCTATGAGTATGCAGTCTTCAGAAATAGTTCCTAGATTATATATTATACAGGCACCTCCTGAGCTGAGAATAAACATAGGTCATATCTAGGAAAAGTTCAGCAAATCTAAAAAAGCTACATTTTGCACACAGAGGCACCTAAAAGTCATCGTAGATATCTAAGATTCTGGTGGATATGCAGATCAGTTAGACCATATATGATGCTCTAAATGTGAAATTATTGATCCAAATATTCGGCTTGTCATCTCATCTGTTGCCTTATCCCATAAGGCTTTTCTTAATGAACACCATCAGTGGAGATAACTGGGGACATTCACAGCAGAGAATTTCATAGAACTGTCAAGTGCTGCTACAAAAAGAAGCCACTTCCCTTTGATGATTCAGTAATTAAGGGGCTAGATGTACTGATGGTAAAAATCAGGGATTAAAACATTTTCCAAATATCATGATAGGATGAAGCAAGTACCAAGTCCTTAGGATGATGCAACTAGCTACACAGCGCATGTGGTCTGATAATCTTCATAAATAAGTATACCAATTTATGTGATAGCCTCACTGCAAGCACCATAGACCTGCATTGTTTACTGCTTGTGACTGTGAATATCCTCTTTTAAACCAAATGCAGCTTAGTGCACTGATGTGCATAAACCTCCCACACCATAGACATAGCGTAGAGAGTCTAAGTTGGGACCAAAAAAAGCTAATCAATGTGCAAAATATGGTAGGTGAGTTACAGTACTAACAAATGCAAAGTACTGGGTTTGAGCCATACCAACTCAGAACCAAGCTGTCAGGTGGGGAGCAGAACTGCTACCAGCAGAGATAAAAAGAATTTAGGGATGTTGAAGGGATATTAATGACATCTCAGTTTGACCACCAAATCCAGAGTCATTCAGGGGATAAAATATAATGAATGCAAAAAGTTGAGGATCCTGCTTTAATGGGTTAGATTGAGGATATACCTTAAGAACTATATGCAGTTCTGAAGCCTTTTCTCATATGGTCACAATGCAATGCCTAAAACCATCTCCAAAGCCAACTACAGCCTCTTACAAGAAGGTATTAATAGCTTCAAAGCTCCTGTCCCCACTGACAGCAAGGACACTTATACAGGGATATACACCAATGCATTGTATAAACATCTATACAGTTGTATTAAATCAGCCATTCCTGTTAGGAACAAAGCAAGATCCTAAAGAAAAAAGAAGTCTGACTTGTAGGCATTTGCCATAAACAAGTTATATAATAAGACAAAGAATTGCTGTCTACGAGCACGAAGGAACAATTTCAGAACTGGAAGCTCACCCTTCTCAGCTTGAACAAGCAGATAAGACATCTTATAAAGTCCTCTAAAGTTAACTGCAAATCTGGATTAGCATCTATAGCTAAGGATAACCATAAGGCCTTTTTCAGCTACATCTGAAACCTTAAAGGAAAAGCCAAGATTTGTGCAGAACTGGTAGTGAATGGTACCACATATACTGCACCAGTAGAAATAGCCAACATGCTACCGGACAAGTTCCGTGAAAACTTCTTCCCCCAGTCCCACCACATATACCCCAGAATATTCGTATCACCTATTCTCCATCACCTATTCTCCACCTAGTTTCTCTAAAGAGCAGGTCTTAACCGCTCTCTCCAAGGCCAAAAACACAGCCTGTATGGGACCTAATAACATCCTAGGCTGTGCTCTCAATGGTTTAAAACAGGAGTTAGCAAAACCATTGGCAACTCTTTTCAACCACAGCCTAAGCACTGGTTTTGTCCCTGCTGAATGGAAAACAGCTACCATCATCCCCTTGCACAAGGGGGGGTGGTGCATCCACCGACCCTAGGAAGTATAGACTCATTAACCTAACCAGCCTTATCAGCAAGCCCATGGAGAGAATCATTATGAACATTATTAACAAGGATATAGGAGACTTTCAAATACTTGACCCGACCCAGTTTGGTTTTGTTAAAGGGAGATCCTGCATGTTGAACCTGGTAGACTTCTTCGAGACTGTAACCAAAGCCCTGGAAGAAGGCAAATCTGTGCATACAGCCTACCTAGACTTGGTCAAGGCCTTTGACACAATTCCCCACTCAAGCATCATTAAAAAACTCACCCAGCTATGGTCAGCCCATATACTGTCAGGTGTAGTTGCAATATGGCTCACCAACAGAACACATACAGTCAAAATAGGGGACTCTACCTCCACCAGCAGACTCATTGTCAGTGATATTCCACAGAGATTGGTTCTTGGGCCCCTATTGTTTGGAATCTACTTCTCAGAAATACAGGGAAAAACATAACATCTGTGGCTGACAAAGTTTGCTGATGACTGCAAACCGGGAGCAGTCAGTGAATCCCCAGATGATGTCAACATTCTACAAGAAGGCCTTAAGCAAACCACTGATTAGTGGTAAAGTCATGGTCTTAAACTCAATGTAAAAAATGCATTATCATCCATTTTGGCAAAGGTAATGCCCCTGCAGAATGCCATATTAATAACAACACCCTAAGCTCTTAATCAGTGATGAGAATTTGGGCACACAAGTTGACAGCAATCTTACTTTTGATCGTCATGTCTCCACAGTGCTAAGGAAGGCCTTCTACATTGCTCACCTCATAAGCAAGGACATAGCTTCCAGAACAAAAGAGGCTATAACCACCCTCCACTCTTCCCTCATCAGTTTAGTAATAGAGTACAATACTCCCTTTGGTATGTACATAAATAGGCACCTGCAGCAACTGGAGAGACCTCAGAGGTTCCTCACAAAGAAAATACAGGCTCTTCAGCACATGTTTTATGTAAACAGACTCAACTCACAGTCATTGTACTCTGTACTGTATAGACTACTCAGGGGAGACCTGTGCCTTGCATACAGAATAACCTCTGATCCTGCCTTAATGGAAATGCTGGACACTCGTAAGTCAAATAGTACATGATTCACTTGGTCTAGGGACGTTAACCTATGTGATATTAACAGGACTTGCTGGAGAGACAGATATGTCTCCCAGAGATTACCTCTGCTCGGGAATAAACTTCCAGTGCAGGTTAACTTGGATGATTTGATGGGAAACCGCAAATTCACCTCAGGAGTTTCACCTGTGTCCCTCTTGGATAGAGGCAGTCAGTGTTGATTTAAATCTATTTATAACATATATGATATTTCTAGACCAGTAAGGGAATAAGGATTGAACTTGGCTAGGCTCATAAGGTTCCTGAGGCCATTGGCCTAGTAATCTCCTATGAACCTATGAAAACAGCTTTACTCTGTTTGCTTATTTATTTATTTATTTATTTATTTATATTTGTTTAATGGGGCAGTGCGCTGAGCAATACAAAACATTTCCCAAACGAAAAAAAAAACACAGCAATGTAAGCAAATAACAGAATAGTTTAGATTAATTACATAGAATAAACTATGTATATGCATTCCAGATAGCAAGAACAGTGCAATGCACAAATCAAGCTGAGTGTAATGTATGATATAATTGTTAGTTTCTAAAGTGTGTCAATCTTCAATGAATCATGATAGAGGAGAAGAGACTTGAAAAGGAGATAGTTTAGGTGATATGTCCTTTGTTGAAGCAGGAGCATTTGGCTTGGATGAAGAAATGCTTTATGAGCTGCATCCTGAATTTGGAATAAGTGTTGATTTCCTTAATGTTGTTGAAAAGAGCTTGCCAAAGAGTAGGCGCCTGAGAAGAAAAAGCATATACAATGCTGTGGAGTTTGGTACTAGGGGTACTGAGATTTGATGCGTCTTGTACGTAGTGTCTCAGGTTGCACGAGGAGGGTTTTTTGGTCAAGTCTATCTGCAAAGGGAGTAAATGTGTGGAGCTTGAGTAGTTTTTAGTTAGTATCTTCTGTTTCATGGGTAGACATTTGGCTTTTTCTAGGGCTGTACAGTGATTCTATTTAACATTTGTTGACTGGGAGAGTTCAACTAGAACAGAGCCTATTTTCAGCAGAAGTGCAGGAAAACTGTTCCAGACAGAGAGAGGGGATATAGAAAATATTATTGAAGGTTGTGAACAAAAATGGATAATGAAAGTTAATGCAGACAAATATCCATGTCTTAATGGTACCACATCTCTGGTCCCTTTTTTGAAAGCCAGACGCCTTAAACACAAATAATTTTAAGCATAATATTTATTGCCTCTAACTTATGAATGAATTTTACATAATTGATTTTTTAAAAAGATTTTTTATCCTTAGTAGAAGCTTATGTTATGTATTTTATTTGATTTATGTTTAGTTTTTGTCTGTGCCTTTAAATGCTCCTTCAGGTATGACATCACTAATTATGTTAATTGGTTTCAAGAGTATTTAAGAAATGAGCTGTTTTAACATTTTGTCTGAAGAAGCAACTGAGTGTTGCGAAAGTGCTTACCACTGTTTTCTTTTGTTTATTTTATTAAAGACGCTATTGTGTGCTACCTCGGTGCATTGTTCTTGTTCCAGACACATGCCTTTGGAACGTGGGAGGAAACCCATGTGAATGTAGGGAGACATACAGACTCCCCACAGAAGGCACCCCAGCTGAGAAGCAAACCGGAGAACCTCTTGCTGTGAGGTGACAACATTAACTACTGCACCTCTGCACTGCCCATGTGAGGCTCATAGAAAGGGGAGCTTGTAATGAATCAGCAGAGGCTGGAAGACATAGCCTAGAGTTTGCAAATTTTTTTTCTTGGAGCTATTAATAATAGCATGCTTAATAGGCTGGACAGAAAAAGTACTAGAAGGACATATGGGATGGAAGGAAAAGGCATATGGTAAGGCTATATGAGCTTGAGTTTTTCTCACTACAGGACAAAAGATACAGGTTAGCATAAACTTTGTTTGTTTATTTAATTATTTATTTATATATTTATTTACTGACATTTGTTAACCGGGTTTGTCCAACTGGGCTTGTGGCCCATTTTCAATGGAGACCTGAGGAGAAAAGCTCCAGTAGTACATTTTTAAACAAGTACAATTTTAAACAATATTGATATAATAGCAGTTATAGCAAAAAGATTCACATATGTTGGGTTACATGCATAAAGTTAAAGTTGCATTAAAAAGAAGTTTAGTAACATAATTTTACATTAATATAGTGCAATAGGTCAACAATAAAAATGTTTTTGTTTGTATAAAATTATACAAATGCATAGTAAACACATTGGAGAGAGAGGTGTAATGAGGTACTGAGTATGGACCTTTTGAGGGTACATAAAGGGAAGGAAGACTAGGTGGGGACATGGCAAGGGCAGATCCTGGAATTGAGAAAATAAGCTTTTAGTTCATTTTTAAAGTGTGAGGTGTGGGAGACTGAACGTAAGTCAAGGGGAAGTTTGCTCCAAGCATGGGCAAGGGAGTGTTTGTAGAGTAGTTTGCCTACTAACCTTTTTGGGTGGTAGACATCAAGTAATTGTTGGTTAGAAGTACGGAGGGTCCGGGATGGGATGTAGATGGAGACTAAGGAAGATAGAGATGACAGAAATTGGGGAAGTTCAAGCCATTGAAGAGAGTTTAAAGAAATGCAGTGATGTGAGTTGTATGGGGAGTTAGTAATGGATCTGTCTGTTTTATGGTATGTCTGTTGGAGTTTTTTTAGCGTGGAGGCCTGGATATTGGTAAGAACTGAGATGGCATATAAGAGGGAGGGGAGGAGGAGTGCCTGGCCCAGGGTAAGTCTAGATTCAGGGGTTAGGAATTTTTTGTTCCGATATAGAAGACCTAGTTTCTGGTCTGTTTTTTTTTATACACTGGTGTATGTGTAGGTTGAACTATAGTTCGTCATTGATAATGACCCCTAGGAGTTTTGTGTGGGTGTCAGGTTGAATAGTTGTATTGTTAGAAGATGTAATAAAAAAGGAGGTTTTGTGATGGTAAAGAGAATGGGGAAGGAAATTAGGAGTTTGGTCTTTTGGGGATTTAGGATCAGTAGGTTGTGAGAGAGCCATTGTTCAGTGGATAGTAGGGCTTGTTTGGTCAGGGAGTGTAGTTCAGGAATGTTATTTGAGATGGATATAAGTGTAGAGTCATCGGCATACTGAATAAGAGAAGATTTTTTGCATGAGGTGTAAAGATCATTGGTGAAGATGTTAAACAAAAGGGGTCCCAAGATAGAGCCTTGGGGAACACCAGTGGAGATGGGAAGGAAAGGTGAGGAGGATGAGAGCCATTTGACACATTGTTCCCTGCCAGATAGGTAGCTATTAAACCAGGCAAGTGCGGAGAGGGATAGGAGGAGATTTTTGAGTTTGGATAGTAGTAGAGGATGAGAGACAGTACTGAAGGCTTTGGAGAGATCTAGGAAGAGACAGAAAATTAGTTTATCTTTGTCTGGGGCCTCTGCAATGATTTGAGTGAAGGAGAGGAGGGCAGTGGATATGCTGTGGTGAGGACGAAATCCATGTTGGGTAGGGGTAAGTAAGTGGTGCATGAGATGGTGATTGAGAAGCTGCGAGTGAATACATTTTTCTAATATCTTGGATCGGGGGGACAGAATAGCAATGGGTCGGTAGTTTGAGGGGTCAGTGGACTTTCCACCTTTATGAAGAGGGATAGTAAAGAAAGATTTCCAAAGGGTGGGGACAGTTGATTCCAGAATAGATCGATTAATTAGTATAGATATAGGATAGGCAATTGAGTCAGCAACAAGTTTGAGGAATGTAGGAGATAGATTATCAGTGGAAGGAGAGCAAGATTTTAGCTTGAGTAATAGAGATTTGATGTTAAGTAATGGGCAATGTGCACAAGACTGTGTCATGAAGCTAGGAGGAGATTCAAACTGGTCTATCTCATTAGATAAGAATGAGGAAAACTGTTTATATATCTGAATGTAATGGTCAAGTATTCTATTGATCTGTGAAATTTTTTTTTTTCAAATTAAAGGGCTGGAACCATAACAATGTACAAATCGAATTCATTGCGAAAAGGGAATCCACTGAGACCTAGATGACGAAATGAAATAGATGAAGAAATTATGAAAGGGAAACATGGAGTTGGATGAAAATGTGAAACACACATAAAATCAGGTTAGCTGTCTCCTTCTGCTATCAAGCAAATATAAAATAAATAAATAATCTTCATACTGTGTTAGTAAGGGAAAAGTGAAGTCTGCTCAAGGTATTAAATAAACAATTTGATATTTTCATATTTAAGATTAGAGATCTAAGACAGACTTTCTACAACTGTTTTGATTTGATCTTGAAATGTCCATTTTCCTTTTTAAAAGCTTAGTGTGAGCTTCAGTCCTTGTAATTACAAGCATCACTGATTATGCAATAACATAAATATTATGGCAAGTATTGGTTTATATTTATAGAAAAGTACACAGTAGCACATCTCAAACTGCACAGATAACCTGAGTTAAACATCTCTGCTATGAAGCAGTTTTCAGTCTGATAAATTCCTGTAAGGAATACATCTATTTAGAGAATAAGCAGGGCTATGACTCACTCTGCTGAGCAGTATGAGCATATGTTCAGCGGTGAGCCCTACCATACTGTGATAATAAGAAGTGCACATTCCTAACAAACCATGCACCAGCACCCTCCTGACAAACAATCTCACACACACACACACACACACACACACACACACACACACACACACACACACACACACACACACACATACACACCATAGGTGTACACACAGATACACACACATACATAGCTGCACACAGGCACATGCACACACACACACACACACACACACACACACACACACACACACACACACACATATATGCTCACATAGGTGCACACACAGACACACCCGCATAGGTGCATACACACACACACACACACACACACACACACACACACACACACACACACACACACACACACACACACACACACACACATGTGCACACAGACACACACACACACACACACACACACATGTGCACACACACACACACACACACACACACACACACACACACACACACACACACACACACACACACACAGTTGGCATGTGGTAATTCATCAGTCTATTAATAGACTGGGGAGACTAAGTAAATCACAGCTGCTAGAGATCATGGCTCTGCTCCACTTACCTTTCCCTATCTCATAGTAGAGACCTCATAATGACTTAAAGTCATATGTCCTACACAGACATGCACCCCCCAAAGATACACAGATACATTAATGCACACAGACAGATACATAGATGTACTTGCACAGTCTGCATCCTTGATCTCTCTATTTATGCTAGCTGCATGACATGTCATACAGTGTTCATTCACATTCCCACAACAAGAATTCCTACACATACATGCCAATAAATGACTCACAAACTGTCCCTGAGCCAATAAACACAACCACATTCACATAGACTTGCATTGATTCTCATAAGTACGCACTATACATCAGTGTTTAACTGGACTGGCAATTTGATCAGAGCAGTGCTGCTCCAATTCACCCTGTGCAGGTTTCGCCCCTACAAGTGCAGCATTGCATATACTTTATTTTATTTTTCCTTTTTTGACTGGCATAGCCCCACGAGGTTAGTGGCATCTTTTCAGGGAGATCTGGGAAATTCGGCTATGGCATTGGTTGGCTTCCTCTACTCTCTTGTAAAGTGCATATCTGCTCACATTTCTACAGTGGACGTAGCTGAGAGGAATGGTGCTATGGTGGAAATATGTACAATGGAGCCTGTGCTGTGGAGGAATCTTTTTCTTCTGTTTGTGTTGAAGAAACATTTTTTCTGATGATGTACAGCAAAATTCAGAAGAAAATTTAATTCATGATCAAAAGCCATTTAATGGAGATACAAATAGTCAGTGTCCACCTGACTCTTGTTTACCAGATGGACAGGATGTAGAAACCATTTGTGTTATGACTACAGCTGATAGTGGTATGGATGATGAGCATCATGTTAAACTGATGATCACAGACAAACCTAATTAACATTCAAAAGTTTCCTGGGCAGATATTTTGGGGCATTGATTCAAAGAAAAGACAGATGAAAAAATTAAATAAGGAATATGTTCAGGCCATTTCATGTGTTGCAGTTGTTTAAGGGGCTCAACAACAAAGGTCTTGTTCATTCTTTTAGAAAACTTCATTCTACAGTCAGAATAAGGACTAAAAAAGGCTTCCTATTGACAGATACTTTGGGATACTTTTGTTATACCTTCTGGGTTTTCTGTTAAAGATATTAGATCCTTAATGTATCTTGGTCAAGAAGATTTTTGTGATATAAAATATGAGTCCCTGACTTTAATGGAAAATTTTCTTTCTGTTTGTGATAAAAAAAAAAAAACGTAACCATGGAATGAATTCATATTTTGGGGGCAAGGGAATAGATTATGAATATGTCTTTCCTTTCACTTTTGAACAGATGAGTTAGAAGAAAGTTTTATTTGAAATGTCATACTTCAAGCATGTGCAGATGTGAGGAATATATTAAAGTAAGAAATAAAAGTCATGTTTGGAATCGAGTGCGGCAATCTGATCTTACTTTAAAAGCAGTAAATGGGGTAATTCAATATCTCTAGTGTTATTTTTGTGTCTGGTTTCAAGGGATTCTGCATTATGGGGGTCAGCCTAAAATATGTTATTTCTGTGGAATTGTTAACCATTTAATTAATGCTTGTGACAAATTTATTTGTAGTCAGTGTAGGCAAAGGGGTTATATTATGAGCAATTGTGTGAAGGAATGTAGGGCTAATGGTAGGACTGGCCACTTTTAGTTTGATTGTGATTCACATAAAGATAAAGGGAAGCACATTTCTTTTTTATGAAGATTCTGTTCCTGATGCAGAATCTTCGTCTGTGATTGTGTGTGTGTATGGGTTCTGATCAGATCGCTGAAAGCTCATTTCACCAAAACAAATCGGTGAAAAATCATTTCGCCAAAAACTCATTTCACCGAAAATGGTACAAGCAGTGTATATGCCCTTTTGCCCACTGTAGTGCGACCCTGGAGTTAGAATATATAAGTAGGGGGGGTATGGGGGCTAGCATAGCTTTATACTGTCCAGTTTCTATTAACTAGGTAAGTTAGTAGTTTATAACAACATTAGGTGGGGGGCTACACCCCCCACACCCCCTACACCCCCCCTACTTATATATACTAACTCCAGGGTCGCATTACAGTGGGGAAAAGGGCATATACACTGCCTGTACTATTTTTGGCGAAATGAGTTTTCAGCGATTTGGTCTTGGTGAAATGAGTTTCGGTGAAATGGGCTTCCGGCGATCTGATAAGAACCCATGCATATATATATATATATACATATATATACATATATATATATATATATATATATATATATATATATATATACATACACACACACACATGCACACACACACACACACACACACACACACACACACACACACACACACACACACACACACACATATATATATATTTTTCAATTTGAAATAATATGGGGAAGAAAGGTTATTTTGAATTGTGGTACAGAAATTTACTCAAGATTTAATGAATGTTTATCCAGGAAGATTAAAAGTGAAAAAATGCAAATGAAAATTGAGTAATAAGTGTATGCAGAAAAAAAACATATGGAGATGACATTTGAAGTGACTGATGCAAAGGGATAGTGGGGGATGTAACTAATGTGCACGGTTCTCTGCATTTTGGATTCAACTAAAATATAATGAATTTTAAACTAGAAAGTATAGCTGCTTACCTAAAACCAAACATGTAACACTATATATATATATATATATATATATATATAACTCTTTGATCTCACTGCAATGGGTAAAAGGCATATTGCCTGATCCACACTATACTGCCATCTCTAACTTAAACAGCTGCTATTTTTTGAACAGCAATACCAGCTCCATCGCCTGCAATAAATACAGTTATCAATGAATCTCTCTGCATATATATATATATATATATATATATATATATATATATATATATATATATATATATATGTATGTAAACAGCTTGCTCTCATGTAATGCATGCTACTATAAGGTTTGCCTTCTATTTTTTTTTTGCAACAATTTTATTGAATTTTTATAAACAAAACAAAGAAATCTGTGCATTTAAACAAAGTGAATAAAGCAAAACTATATACAACACAACTAAAGGTTTGCCTTCTTAGTTATCAAATGCAACCTAAGGCTTTGTTGGTATTTTTTTAATTTTCTGTTGTCCTTTTCTTAAATACATGAAAAAATAGAACATTAAATGGGATTCACAGAAAAGGACTGTACTGCATTGCATTACTGAAAAAATAAGCTAGTTTATAATTGTATAGGCATAGCCATTATTCTTCAAATTGTATAACAGCTTGTACACTAATTTCCAGAATGTAGTTCCCAAACTATAACCCCAGTACCATGTAATGTGGAGGCTGCCCGTGAAGCTGGTTGATAATACAATACTAAAATATATAGAATCTGGCCATGAATCTGGCTGATAATGCAATACCATTAATCTATAGGAGAAAACAAGAAGAAAACATCATAGCTGGAAAAGGAATGACACTTACACTATTTTATTATAACTAGTTTAACATTTTCATCCAGGTAAAACAGACTTCATCAGAACACATTTAAATTGAATCCGCCACAATTTATATGTCCCAGTAAAAAGACATGACCACATTAATCCAGTAACCCTTCTGATTTTAAAGAAACATTCTGAACTGATATAGGCACTACAGATAATGGACAATTCCACTATTGTTGCAAACAAAAAAACATGATTTTAAACTTTACTATTCCAGGGTGCCCAGTGATATGAATGGATGGGCAGACTTGTTTGAAGGAGCCTGACCATTGTACCAGCAAGAAAAGCTAGAATTGAGGATGTTTTGGTGGTCTTGAAATTGTTCACAAGGAAACATAATCTTTATTTTTTTACTTCAAGAATGACAAGTCAAATTGTCCTTTGCTTTAATTTACTTGCAAAAGACTGAGTACATTTAACACTCCAATGCACCTCATAGTATCTATTTTTGAAAAAATTGTGAGTATGATATTTGGAATATCATTCATCATGATTCCAATACACCATCCTCCTTTAATTTACAATTGGAAGAATGGGAGATATCATTAAAAACAGACAGGTTAGTGTCAAATAACTAGACAAGGGGGGTGGGCTGGTAGTTATGAACATGAACAGTTACATAAATAAAATATTTGTTTTATTATTCAGTGAAACTTATGAGAATGTTTCAGTTAATCAAATGAATATAACTTATCAAAGGTTTAACATGTTATAGGAGGAATTGTTAGTTAACAAATGTATTACTACTTCTGAATTTAATTATCTGTATGTTTCACATCAATGGACCCCAACTATCTTTGGCATTCCTAAGATACATAAGAATGTGAGTGACCCTCCCCCCTCCCCACTTCATCCTATAGTAGATGCTAGGTCCTCAAAGACCTTTACTATTGCAAGATACATTGATCATCAACTGAAGAGGGTGGTCAGTGACATCAAGTCCTCTGTATAAGATTTCATGGGATTTTTTTATCTAGAGTATCCAATGAACTATATGTAGATGAATTAATATTTGTTACTAATGATATTCATGATTTATATTCTGTTATCCTGCATGACATTTGCTTAGAATGCTTTTATGAATATTTAAGTTCTAAGATGAATATTGAGCACACCAAAATTAAAACAGTAAGATGTATAATGGAAGTTGTATTAGTGAATAATTTCATTACTTTTGAAGTCCAGTTATTCAGGCAGTGTCAAGGTGTAGCAATGGGAGTGTATTGCACCCCACTTTTAACAACCTAATTTTGGCCTATTGGGAAGGTATGTATATTTTTTTCTCTGATTTAAGAATTGACGGTCCCTATATGAGAGATTTTTAGACAATATAGTTATATTTTGGACAGGCACAGTTGATAGACTGACTCAGTTTTTTCAGTATATACACACCACTAAATTTACTATGAATTATTCATATGACCAAGTTAATTACCTGGATATCTCATTAATTAAAAGGTGAAATTCAAATGGATTTGAATCTACCATATTTAGAAAACCAACATACTCTAATTATTTATGTCATTATGAAAGCTGGCATTCTTTACACCAAAAGTGTCTCTAGTTAAAAGACAATATATAAGAGTAGTACGCATGGTGTCACATGATGAAACATTTAAACAGGAAAGCCTTTTTTAAGATAAGTATTTGTAAAGATAGGGTATTCTGGGCATTTACTGAATGGTATATTTCAGGAGGTGGATTACAAAAGATTCATAACTTATTTTAGCCCATTGTTAGGTAGGGGTATACATTACCAGGTAGAAAGTGTACCTGATGGTCTTAGTAATTTACAGGGTGACTTTAATAGGGCCCTTGTTTTATCTTTCCATATTTTTTTTTAATTAAAGGAATTGTTTTAAATAACTGGTATATTTTTTCCCATTAAACAGGAATATTCTAAAATTTTAAAATACCTAGGATAGTTTATAAGAAAGATGTCTGTTTCAAAACATTATTGGAAAGATCTATGGCAATATGGTTAAATTTGGACAGTGTGCCCAATGTAGATATATTATGGTAGGGTCTGCCTTCCATATACATGGATAAAGGGATGATAAATTGTATCATAAATACTACTGTTTTAGCACTGGGGTGGTTCATGTGGCACAGTGCCAACAATGCACATGTTTTTACATTAGTAAGAATAGACAATCAGTGGTAACAAATTACACCCAAAGGAGTAAACTCCACACACCAAGCGTAAAGTAGACTTATAAAGACAAAACAAGCAGTTCCTTGATGTGTGCAACCATGCAAATGGAGTTAAAAGTGCAAGATAGTTCCTTAAATTTTAAAACAAGTTTAATATGTGCACATGTTAGTGCTTTTCACAGTAGCTTCTTCAGACCATCAAGCACATTACTAAAACAATCAACTTTAAATACTCATAACAATTATGATGTAATTCAATTATTAAAGGCATACCTTAACCTTGGCTCTGTACAGAGTATTTAATTAGCCATATTATATAAAAAGTTTTCTTATGTTATCCATATCACACCTTGAAATATAAAATTTAAAACTTTTTTTATATAATATGGCTAATTAAATACTCTGTATAGAGCCAAGGTTAAGGTATGTTTTTAATAATTGAATTACGTCATAATTGTTATGAGTATTTAAAGTTTATTGTTTTAGTAATGTGCTTGATGGTCTGAAGAAGCTACTGTGAAAGCTCTACCCTGTGCACATATTAAACTTGTTTTAAAATAGAAGGAACTATCTTGCGCTTTTAACTCCATTTGCATGGTCGCACACATCAAGGAACTGCTTGCTTTTGTCGTTATAAGTTTACTTTACGCTTGGTGTGTGGAGTTTACTCCTTTGGGTGTAATTTGTTACTACTGCATATTTTTACTTATTTATTCTACGCTCGAGGGAGACATGACGGAAAGAGTGGATGCTACCATTAACTTGGAATTAGATTATAGACCTCCGGGACCAGTGCGGAGGTTTGAAGTAACCGCTGAGATACATAGACCAATCTGGTCTACATCAACAGACAGTCAAAAAATAGGAACACACGGCAGAGGCAAAGGCCCACTACAGAGATTCATAGCATGTATTCGGAATGATGACAACCCGCTATTCCTGTATGAGCCGAATCAGGAAGGCACGATGGAGCTGGATGTCATGAATTTAATGGATAATCTACGTTTAGCCATGGAACAGTTAGAAAGTGATTCCATGATGCTGAAACGATTACAACTACAACAACAACACTTCGAAGTTTGTATTAGTAGGAATATCATACCCAGAGGGTTAAGGGTTTTGAAAATGCCCACCAATGGGGAATTATATCCTGCACTTTTGGTGAGCTGGCAACAATTAAATTTAGAGGTGAGTTTCAAATATATTAATTTACTCAATTATTTTTTTAAACCTGAAGAAGAAAGACTTAGGAAATCAATTCTAAAACAAGAGACTTTATATAACTGTTTTCCATGTAGTATGGTGGATCGGGCTTTAGGCATTTCACTTGACAGTGTGTTGATTTATGAATGACGCTTATTACAGCAAAAACAGACAAAAATTGACAGAGATACCAGAGATTTCAAAGAAGGCCATGTCTTTTTGTGGCCTAGGTCTAATAGAGCTATGGGACAAGAAAATTATCATAACAAAGCTCCAGTTACTCAAACACAAAGAGATAGACTGGAGAATGGTATAGGTGTGCCAGCTACAGATGGTTTAAAATCTGCATTAGATACTGACAATGTTGACAATTCAGTGGACATTATTTCTATTGAAAACAATAATGCTAACACGAGCAAAGGAACTGTGGACATGATGAATAAAACAATAAATAAGACAAATGGAAAGATGAAAGGACTGACTGATGTGTCACTAACTACATCCAGTGAACAACTTAATACCAACAATGATGTTAATAACTATATCCTAGCTACAGAGCCACAAGTAGTTTGACCTAAGATCCCTAACTATGATAGAAATTCTAGGGATTTTCCACAGTTTCCCCTCCCCATTTCCATGGAGAGAGGATTAAAAAGGGATTGTTCTGCCAGTCGAGGCAGAACCAAGAGGAAACTTTCCTTAGAGAGACAATCGAACCAAACTATCAAGAAAATGTGGCAACGGACAGTAACAACTTAGTTTTTAATATCTCAAGAAGAGTACTAAGTATAGATAAAATTAATGTTCTGAATAAAGGACTGAATTTTATTCCTACATGCAATAATAATTTGACAGATGTTTTGATAGATATTAAAATGTTCTTCAGAAATGTACTTTTGAAATATGAATTTGGTTCAGTACCTGATAATGTAAGAACCGATTATAAGAAGCTGAGTACATATATACCAAATAGTCATCCAGTGACTGAAGTATTTTATAATTTGGTAGAGAATGAACTACATAACTATTATAATTTGAATAATATTAATAGACTTAGAAAGAAAAATATTAATTTTACAACCAGAGACAGGACAGCTTTAGCTGACTTGTGAAATGATAACACTATTATGGTAAGACCAGCGGACAAGGGCGGTTCAATAGTTATAATGGACTGTGAGAAATATCAAGAAACCATGTTGGCACTATTGAGAGATGCTAAATATTATAAACTGATTGATTTTGATAAGGTTGAGGTAATCAAAAGTCAGATTACAAATTTAATATCAGATTTAGTTAGAAGTCAAGACATTACTGTAGACTTGGGTAATTTCCTATTAGTGGAATTCCCTCTAATTCCTGCCATACAAGGACTACCTAAAATTCATAAAGACAGTTTAAATCCACCTGTGAGACCTATAGTCTCGGGGAAAGGCTGGTGCACTGAACCATTCTCCATTTACATTGAGAAAAAGTTAAGACCAATTTTGAATGAAAACATATATGTTCTTAAAGATACCAAACAATTTTTAGTGGACTTGTATGCGTTTAGTAACATCGAAGGAATAAGAATAGATACGTTTTTTGTTACCCTTGATGTACAATCATTGTTTACAGTAATACCTAATAACTCAGGTATTGAATCCATTCAAGAATATTTATACATCATAGTGGTTATGATTGAAGGCAAATAGATTTATTAAGTTTATTTTTAGAAGTTATCCTAGAAAATAATATAGTTGTCGTTGATAAATGTGTGTATGCTCTATGTGATGGCATAGCTATGGGCACATCATGTGCCAATAGCTATGCCAACATGGTTTTAGCCCATTGGGAGGAAGAATGTCTGTTCAAATGTGATAACTATAAGAAATATGTCCTGTTTTATCGTCGTTTTGTAGACAATGTGTTTCTGTTATGGAAAGGAGATGTTTTAGAATTGGAAAATTTCATATCAGAAATGAACTGTATGACAAGCTATTTGAAATTTACATATAATTATTCCAATGCATATATAGAATATTTAGATTTGTATTTAGAAAGAGTCATGGATAGGTACATTAACACAGTAGTTTATAGGAAACAATGTCAAAGAAATAATTTATTGCAGAGGCGAAGCACGCACCCTCAGTATATATTTAAAAACATTATAAGAGGACAAGCCATGCATATATCACGCCTCAGTGCTTCAGACACAGGTTCTTATGATGCTATAGATGTCTTTAGAGATCAATCATGGATATAGAGAGATAGAAATAGAGAAAAGCCTATCTGATATAAATGAACTTAGACAAGATAGAGCAGCAACCTACTTCTCTACACGAATAGATTTAGACAAGTTTAGTAGACCAGTAGACAGGAATATTAAGATACCCATGTTTTATACCAATGATAACAATGCTATATATAATATTATTAATAATAACTGGAAAGTACTTATGAGTGATGATGGAATCAAAAATATAGTTGGTGACAAACCATATTTTAGATTTAAAAATAAACCGAATTTAAAAAGATTGTTATGCTATCATTTAGATAGAAATATATATAGTAATTTTGGGAATACTAAACCTTGTGGTCACTGTAACTTTTGTAGATATATTAACACTAATAGTGAATGCATCCATCCAGATACAGGACAAAGTTATAGCTTTAGAATAAATGCTACACGTGAAATAGAAAACATTGTCTATTTAGCTGAATGTGAAGTTTGTAGCTCATTCTATATAGGAAAAACTAATAGAGCACTCAGAATAAGAATCAGAGAACATTTGTATGCTATTAGAACACAGTATTTAAATAATGCCTTGGCTAAGCATGTAAATATGTATGACAGCAGTCATACATTTAAATTTGCAGCTATAGATATTATTAAACCTATCATTAGACAAGGCAATATAAGGAATAATACAGAAAAAAGAGAAACAGAATGGATTTTAAAACTTAGAGCGGACAGAAATCGTGGCCTCAATGAAAAAGCGTCACTTAAGCCCATTTTGAAAGCCCGATGAACATCCAATTGATTTTATTAGATTAATTTAATGGGATTTATCAAAATATACAAACACAGTTTTAAATTTTATATTTCAAGGTGTGATATGGATAACATAAAAAAAGTTTTATATAATATGGCTAATGAAATACTCTGTAAAGAGCCAAGGTTAAGGTATGCCTTTAATAATTGAATTACATCATAATTGTTATGAGTATTTAAAGTTGATTGTTTTAGTAATGTGCTTGATAGTCTGAAGAAGCTACTGTGAAAGCGGTAACCTGTGCACATATTAAACTTGTTTTAAAATAGAAGGAACTATCTTGTGCTTTTAACTCTGTTTGCATGGTCGTACACATCAAGGAACTGCTTGCTTTTGTCATTATAAGAATAGATAATCATTGAGGGTCAGGATTTATCAGCTTGTTACAATATTAAGAAACAAGATAATCATAATGCCTTATACACATTGCTTCCTTTGGTTTCCATACGTTTGGGTTTTATGCCATCAATCATGTGAAATAGGGTCTTAAGTGGCAGTTGAAAACAAATGCAACCATGCTTCCTAGTTTGAATGATATGATCTCCATTAGTAGTGTTTTACAGCTGAAACCTGCCTTTTGTTTATGATTTCTGAGGTCTCAGTATTTATTGTTTTATGTATATTTCATGATTGGTTTTATGTAATAATTTTGTTTGTATTTTAATTTAATTTTTCTGGATTTCTGAGTGTGAAAATCTTAGAATTTACAATGTTAAGGATGTTTGTGTAATTATGGAAGGAATATTTCTTTAAAATCAGAAGAGTTATTGGATTAGTGTGTTCATGTGTTTTTACTGGGACATATAAATTGTGACAGTTTGAATTTAAATGTGTTCTGATGAAGTCCATTTTACTTGGATGAAAGCATTAAACTAGTGATAATAAAGTAGTGTAAGTGGCATTCCACTCCTGGCCTTATGTTTTTTGCTTAGTTGTTTGATGTACTTTTAAATATTATTAATCTGTAGCAGGATGATTATGGAGGAATTTCTTCATACAGGTCATAGTGGTTGGTCACAAGGGGTTCAAGCTCTTGAGTAAACCTTACCAACTATGAGTAAATGCCAGCATAGGTTCTACAATGCCTCATTGAGTTATATCTGGAGAAGGGTATATCCAGACACAAAAAAAAACACTGGTTGTGACCTCATCCCAATGGCCAAACAAAAAATGTTTTGCAAACGGCAAGACCCCTGTGCACCTCCAGAGTTCCCAAATGTATATACACCAGCCCCGCATTCATAAAACATGAAGAATGGGTAACTTCCAAAAGAAAGGAAAGAAGGGATTCACTGTTGGTGCAGTTAACTATCAAAGATTTTATCCTTACCCAGCTAAAAATCAGCCAATTTGCACCTCATCCATTCCAAGTTTGATAAGGTGTAGGAATGCCCTACCAATATCTCACCACAATCCACATTGTGGCAAAGGAATTTTGTTGTGGTAAACACAGAATATTATTGTTGTGTTTATGGTTTAGTTTTCCTCAGTATGTTGATGGATATCACTTTTCAAACAGAACAAAGCATTGCCTCAAGAATATACATTCCTAATTAGACATTATATAATATTATAAGTAAACGCTTACTATACAATTGACTAGAAATCAAAGTGCAATTAAGCACTGTGGAGCGTGTTTTTTTTTTTTTCTTTTGAATAGGACCAAAGAAAAAGAAGACAGCAGTTTTTAAAGTACATTAAATGTCTCCATCTCAGTAACAGCTATTATTTTTCTTCCATATATGTATTCTAAATAAAGTACTGCATAATAGTGAGTGACTTAGCTGCATCAATAAAAAGGTAAGGTCCTTTGGGCATATGGTTGTTTACTTTCTGTACAAAACACACATTTCACCGCTTGAACAAAGCCCTAGGACATGCTAATCATGATGTGTGGAAAATACTCCTTGTTAGAATGAGAGCAAAATGCCACAGTCCCGAGTTCAAATCTTTCAGTTCAAATTTCTATTTTGATTTAACATAAACATTACCTAGAGGTGACTCAACAAATCTTAGAAATATATGTGGGAATGCAATGTCTGCCATGGTCCATATACTGAGTGGAAAATTCAAAAATAGGCTTTCTCTCTGCATCCCTCTCTTTTACTCTCTCTAGATCAAGTTTATGCACCATGTGGCACATCAGGCAATGAATACCTTTTAGCGCTTGCTGTTTTTGTGGTAGTTACGGGTTTTATGGGCTCAGGTTGCTCATCAAAGACCCAACTGCCCTTGGAGGGTGGACCATACACACTCACACCTAGAGTCAATTTAGAGTGTCCAGTCCACCTACTATTTGTCTTTGAAATGTGGGAAGTGGGAAGAAAACAGATCACCCAGAGGAAACCCATGCAAATGCAGAGAGGGTATGCAGACTCCACACAGAAGGCATCCCAGCTGAGAATCCAACTGGAGAGCCTCTTCAAAGAGGAGACAAGGCTAACTGCTACACCACTGTGCTACCCTCCCTGTGTCCCACTTGAATATAATTACCATAATATTTCATTTTCCCATTTATGGCATTGGGAATTTGTCTCATTAATTTTGAATAAAGAAATCAGAAGTAGCGTGGGTTGAATCCTGTAAATGGATTAAAGAAAAGACACTGCTAACATTTTATTTCACAAATGAGAAAATCATGCAACTTAAGGTTAAATGCATTAGTAAATTAGTGCTGTCTTACAGGAATGGCAATTTAGCAGCTTAGATTCATATTTTAGGCATTGCCTGTTTTTTCATGGAAACGTAATCCAAGTCTGTGTTTTTTTGAAAGTCCTGCTGATTCTAGTTACGGTAGTAATTCCAGTGCCACTGGAAGAATCAGCAGTGATAGGAGGTGCATGAAGTGTTGTTTCAGGCTACAGGCTGTGGGTCATATCTGCAGCCAAGATGAGCATTTAAAGATATAGTATCATGGATAGACTGACTAGTTCTGAAATGCGTACATGGCATGGTACATATTAAATCATTATTTTTTTCTGGATAAAATTAAAAAAGTACAGAATATTGGGGGGGGGCATTGAACCCTTCCTTTTCTTGCATTATACTTTCAAATACAAACTTCTGCAGCTAAAGTGAATATTGCATATTTTGTTTTTTGAAGCCCTATTAAATAAATGAAAAGTTTGATTACAGGCACAGTGCAAGCTAACATTGTGATAATGATACAATGTGTTTAAACAGAATTGCATTTCCAAAGTCCTGAACTAGTACACTCGACAGACAGCAGTGAAAGCAGACTGAAGCAGAGGAGAGTATTTCTAGACTCAAAGAATTTATAAATTAATCTAAAAACAATCTATGCTGTGAATCGGAGGCTGACTGTGTAACTGCAATCTCATAATGCATTTTTATTTCTAGATGCACCTAGCACTGCTGGTTAATAAAAGCTGAAACAATAGTTACACATACATGTTGATGCCCAGATCCCAAAGAAAATATGATCAATACCAAAAGGGGCCTACAGAAAGTATACAGAGAAAAGTCAAATGAACTCTTATTTATACTGTCTATAGGTACAGCAATATGAGGGCTCTCTGAATTTTACATAACGTGACTGAAAATGAATGTCAAATTAAAGTATCGAAGCACATCAAAGAGGAAAAGAAAACAATCCTTGTCAAGACAAGATAACAGTATGTGCAGAAATGTATGCTTAAAAATTCTACTTACAAAACTGGGGAATCAAAATGAGTGAGCATCCTCAACTCACTCTACCAGATTCTGTCTCAGTCTAAGAGTAAGGGTGCTGATAAATGAATTGAGGGCACACTTGAACCCTTTTTTAAAATAAATGTTTTCTTTCTGTCTGCCATCTTCCACAGTGGAATTCAAAAAACAAATAGCCCTGCCATGTCTGAATGCTTACCATTTCACTTGCCTACTTAGCATTTTACAAATTTTCCCATTTATACTATAACTAGAGAATTTTGTGTTATTGAAACAATACATTTCAAACATGAAATGCTGTCTTGAGTGCAGCCAATCTGCACTCATGTTCCTACAATATAGTATATTAACCTAGGCACATTTCTTCTGTGCAAAAGGTAATTAGAAGTCAAAATAACACACACACATATTTACATTTCCATTGAATATTTCTTATTTGAATATGCATTTTGAAACACTTTCTAACTTACTAGCTCAGTACTTCAGTTTTGTAAGAATTACTCTCTCAAACATGTTCTAAAATGCAGTAACAGATATCTTGCACATGCTTAAATGTAAAAACAATTGAGACAAAAAACATTTTGCTTTATAGTTAGGCTACTGGAATAACATGTAGGAGTCTACAGGTTTAGAGTGCTCCAAATCACAGTGTTCTCTCACTGTGAGATGCCATATAATACCATGTGCCTTTTAATGATGCAGCTCACCAACTCTGGTAAATCATAAGATTTTTTTAGGTTTGACATTAACGTCAGGCCTTCAGGCCATTGCATTCGATGAAGGTTGGAGATATTAACAATGGAGATCATATGTTAAGTAGCAATCTATTTTCCTGTTTACAACAGATTGCCAAATCAATGGCATCAAAGTGAAATTCATCTGTTTAATAAACCCTTTGTTGACCAAGATGGGTGGATAGGATTTGGTTTTGGCCACGACCCATAACAATTATGTTTATTTTGCAAACCAGTGATCTGTTTTCATTAATGTCACCAAATAAAAATATAGTGTCCAAGATACATTTTATATAAACGGCTCAACAGTTGACTACATTTATGACCTGACCTATAGTCACCGTGACATGTTACTGGGTTTGAGTATGAATGACTTGCAAACTTCATCAGGGGTTACTAAGTGTATGAAGCTATAAGCAAGTTCATGTTTATGGCACAAAGCCGAACATTGACAAGTAACGTATCTGCTATCACTGCCCTTTTTGATCATACACATTTAATAAATGAAAGATTTCCATTCAACCAGATTTATTTTTAGTTTATTCAGATATGGTGCTTTAACATAAAATGCCTTGCACACAGATGCAAGTAAATAATAGGAAAAAAATGGACGAATAATCACTTATCTCTGATCCATACTTCCATATTCTTTCAGTAAACAGGCAGCTTCCATTCCCAAAGTTGCAACCCCTTGACTGACTACAATAGCATAATCTCAAAAACTAAGAAAAGGATTGCTGTGGCATCCAAAACAGGTGACTTTGTTTTACTAACGATATATGCTGGTAAGTTATTTTGTTATATGTTACAGATACAGCATACTGTCTAAATTCTATGTGGTGATTATTCTTGCAGATTTACAGTCTTCTTTAAGAAAGTATGCAAAACTAGCTGGAGACATTAAATAGTCATGTGATACCTAACTTTACTTGAAGCGTGAATTCAGTGACAGATGTGAATTAAGTAAGAAATGTAGCAGTTACTTCTACGATGCCAATTACTTATCACAGACTGAAAAGGCAGCAATAATGTGTCGTATCACCAACCTGCTGTGAAAATGTGTGATATTCCATGCCTTACTTTGCTGGAGGTTTAAGTGAAGGCATAGCTATGGCATAATGCATACTCTGTAAGTGAAACAAATCAAAAATTGTGAAATAATTCTATTGTATTGTCCAGTAATGTAAGCTAATATTTATTTGTTAAGTCAGTTGCTAGTTCTTCGAATACTTTAATAAAGCTACCTGCTGATTTTGTTGAACAAGAAGATCATTGTTCTAATATATTGTCTAGACTTGAAAATGTCTTTGTGGTGATCCTTGTGTTTCAATTTTTTGTCAGGGTATTCATATGGCTGTGAATTGAAAGACCGAGACAGGCAGAGCAAGAAATAAAAGGCAGAACAGAAGAAGATGAAAGGCAGAATTTAATTTACTTGCTGAAAGCCAAACATATTACAATTCCCAATGGGTTTACATATTATTGATACAATGACTGAAGTTTATATTACTGTGGTAAATTAACTGCAATGTGAAAAAAAAACATACTTTCAGGAGACACCGATGTGCCCCCAAAATGTTTATTAGGATAAGTTAGACAATTTCTCCCTGGTCTCCCTACTGTTTTGAAATGTTTGAACTGTATTATTCAAGGTACCTCTATACACCTTAGTGCATGATAACAAGGCAACAGCAGTAATTTCAGATTAAAGAAGATGCCTATTTTATTAGGAAAGAGAAACTCACCTTCTGTTGTTTAGGCAGCCAAGTGCATCATAGTGTTGAATAGTTCATTAGCTTTTTTTTTTATTTTGTTGTAATAAGAGAGAATTGAATCAGTGTGCTAAACTAAAATCAGTGTGAAAAAAAACAATCACCCAAGTGAAGAAATTCCATTTCTCCATGCATGTATATTGACACTAGTTTATGTATTTGTTTGTTTTTACATTTTGTTTGTCAGAGTAGAGCACTCATCGCTACATGACTGGTTCCAGGCCTGAACCTAATATACTCCACTGAGGTGATGTTCACTAAAACTCAAGGCCATCTTGCTTGCTTTGTAATCATCTTTTGTTTTTGTTTGAAGCTTATTTTTTCAGGACAGGAATATGCATCAAACATTTTCAAACATTCATATCCCAGTCAGTAAGACTACATGTGGAGCTGCACAAACCTGAAATAACTGCTAACTTGATATTACCTTAGATGACTGGACTTTCTTTAGGGAAGGTAGCGTGGTAAACATCAAGTAGCAGGTAGAAGTGGTTGACCGTCTCTTTGCTATTTCAATAAACCCCAGTTTTCTCAGTAGGGATGTTCAAATCATAATTCTAAGGTTGAAACAACCCAAGGTTAGTGATCTGGACTGAAAACATGATTGAAGCACTCATATGATGAAGTCTTCCATGGAATGGTTATCGACTAACATGAATTCTAAAATCCCTGCCATAGGTGACTTGAACATCAAAAGGAATTGGGATATGTAATGTCAAAAGCTCTAAGGAATTTTCAAGGTTATGCATCAAAAAATATGAATTTATCATTTCACTGAGACCAGCAGTGAATTTTATTGGATTATGACAAATTCCCCTCATAGATTGATGTCTACTGATATTATACATTCATCCTATAGTGATCATTTACTAACATTTACAGTTTTGATACACAACAAATGTCATCTCCACTCCAAACTAGTCACGCTTGAGGAGTTTGGTCTTGTAAGAGATTAATTAGGCATGATTTATTTCCATAAAGTAGGCCAAACTGTTGCTTACTTCTTCATTTTAACATACGGTAGTGTAGTACCTATTAGGAAAAAGATAATTAAGAATACTTTACCCACTCTGATAACCAAACCACTCCAGAAGAGTATGCCAGTGAGGGATAAGGCATGGATAACAGATAAGAGATATTTGTAACCTCTGTTTGTAATACAGAACCCTTAGAAACCATAATTAAAATCAAGACAAAAGATAAGAAATACTCTGTACTTAATATGTTTGAAGGAATCTGATTACACAAACCATAAGCTGTTCTATAATGGCATTAAAGACATGACAAGCTTGACAGTGTAACACAGGCAGCCTGGCTGGCCTTTCTGATCAGTCTGTTGTATAAAACATTAGCTAGCATTGCTTTGGAGCATATCAGCTGTAGTATCTTTCATAAAGTTTAAGGGTCCTCTGTGACATTACCCACCTTCATTTCAGTGTTCAGCCTGTCAGCCTTAAGTTGGTCTTTAGGCTTCTAACCAAAGCCAGATAGAAAGGCTCTACATAAAGATTGCAGCTTCTTATTTCTCAAAGTCTGTCATCCAACTCTGTAACAACACTGATTTTACTTACACATTACTACAGTTGTGGAAGTCTACAGTTATTTCTGTCGACAAAGAAGGAGGCTGTATGAAAATTAACAACTACAGACTTTGTTCCTAATTACTCTAGCAAATTCAAAAGACAAAGCTGTCATCCTTCAATTTTTTACTATCTAGTCTTACATTCCCTTATGTCTGAACCACAAAAATGATATTAAAATAACCATGAAGTAGACACTGTTAAAATTACAAGTCATATCATCTCTTGACAGAGCTAACTTTGTGGAGAACATGATTCTAAACTTCATAAAGTTCTTTCACATAGTGGGACTTTCCATTCTGCTGTGAGGAGTTTGGTCAGAGGCTGTTTACCCCAGGTGTTTGATGTGATTACAAAGTTACTACTCCAATCATACCCAGTATGTTAAGATGGATGCCACTACAAAAAGCATATCATTTTTCAGACAGGACTTTTTCATGCATTGGTTCTCGATCACTTACAGTTTGCTTTTTTGAGTTAGATCTGCCATTCCTGTGACAAAACAACTTATTCAGTATATTAACGACTCTGCTTAGATAAACATTACCTCTAGAGCAGGTGAAGCTTAATTTTATTTGTCAGAGACTTTGCACTCCAAAAGTCTCAATGCTTAACACCATTCTAATACTGAACCATTCAAAAGCCAAAGCCATTTTATTGAGGCATAGGTCCCTCCTCAGTGACAGGTTTTCAATTTATTTTTTTTCCATCTCCAATAATAGCATGCCTACTTCCACTGCAGAACTAAAAACACCTGGAATTTATACTTGATTGAAAGTTATCCTGAAGTACTTATACAGCTATCACTGTTAACAGCTATCACTGTTAAGAATGCTCATCGCCAGTTAGCCGCTCTCTACATGGCCAAACAGCATCTTACTATGGCAGTGAGGTCCAATAACATGCAATCCAAACTCCTTCTTTGTCTGTGGTTTGGCTCTGTGTCATATATAGTTTTCAACAATGTATTTTACAATGTTGACCTCCTGATGTCACTGTCATTATGTAGCTGCTTATTTAGGGTGGCTCTTTCTTTTAAATAACGTATGCTCAAGGTTGCCCTGCAGTCTACAAACTACACAGAAATTATTGTATTCCAGGCAGAAATCTTCATTATATGCATGTATCAACATCATTAGAAGCCATACTTGTCTGGGAATTTTCATTGTCTTTGGGGTATTACTGGTTTAATGTTTACTGTTCATCATTGTATCTTATTTTATTTTATTTGTCTAGCTGCTTATTTATTTTTTATGTATGTTCATGTTTATTTACTTATTGTTGCCTAATTCACTGATGGAGCTTTCTCCAGGTATCTGCTAACAGACACAACTGTTGAAAATCAGTACATAAATAATTCAATAAATAAAAATACTGACTAAGTAGGTAAGTAGGAAAGCAGGTAAATACATAAATCAGTCAATCTGTTAATTAATCAATCGAAATTTCAGAAAGCCGAAACCCATATTGCCGAGACCATATGTTTGACTTTTGAAATTTCAAAGATGTAAAAAAAAAATACAAAACAAAAACTTACCTACATGTTCTAGCAGGGGGGCAAGCTCCCCTGCACCCCCTGCAATTTAAATATACCAACTCCGAGATCGCACTACAGTGTAGAAGATGAGAATATTCCCATTCCACACTATACGGAGATGCCTGTTTTGCATGGTCGAAATTTTAAAAGTCGAACATATGGCCTTGGCCATATTGGTTTCAGCTTTCTAAAATTGCAATCATGTGTAGGGGACCCATACACACACACACACACACACACACACACACACACACACACACACACACACATATATATATATATATAGAGAGAGAGAGAGAGAGAGAGATCTGTATATATCTTTTTTGTTAAAAATGTAACAGAACAGCAAAAAGCACTCCTTAAAACTAATAACTCACAGGAAAAACAGTTTAGGTAGGGACACACTCAAAAAGTGGGTTTTCATGATTACACTGAAGCTATCAAGAGTTTCTGGATTAAGCATGCTTGAAAATGATTTTTATTTTATTCCTGCAGAATGACCCTGATTCTGTTCATCTTTCTGGACTTTCACATACCTTTATGGTTTCCTTTAAGCTTGTGAATGTTCTTGCATTTTTTAATACTGTTCTGGGCTTCTTGATGCTTTAAGACCCCTAATTCTGTTATCAAGTTGAACTGATTGATGTTGTAATCACCACTGTGATTTCACTATATCCAAAATAGTAACCTGATAGAATCTCACATTTCTTGTCTAGCAATGCTATTTTATGTAACATGCTGTTTGTATATATTATATTCTTACCAAGCATGTACTTCAGTTTTGCAACTAAATGAATGTTTTTAATTTCATATAATTACTGTAAACTGAATACTGTTGTTTACATTCAAATGAATATATTGCACTGTTTTTCTGAAGCTTTTCTCCCTGGGCCTCCACTGAAAATGGGCTCCTAGCCCAGTCAGACTTTCCTGGTTAACAAATGTAATAAATAAAATAAAATAAATAAATAATCATTTTAGAGTCCATTTATGTGTAATGTTAACATTGTTAATCTTCATCAGCTTATATGTCTCTTTTAAACCTTCTGGAGGACCACCCCTCTATTTAATACTTTATGAGCTGTCAGATTCTGTTACTTCTGGAAGAGGTCTCTTGGCTTCATTAATCCTTCTGTGAGCCCACTTATTCTTTTAAATCCTTTGGGGTGTCCTAGCTCTGTTATTCTTCCTCGAGATCCCAAATTCTTAATTGTGATAGAAGGTATTATGAAATAACCATTATCCATAATAAAAACTCAAAGGTGGGAATTCAGTAAAGCTTACATGATTTTTTTTGGTGCATGCATCGTGCAGCGATGTGTACATGAGGGCAGACAATTTTAGATTCGGTAAGCATCGCTTAGCAGCTGTCCATCATGCACAAACAGGGAAAGTTCAGTGGAATGCAAATTACTTCATAAGCAGTTGAGTCTTATGCAAATGACCCAGGCAGAGTGATCCAACAAGCGAAAAGGCATCCGTGTAGATTCTGTGTCAGTGTCTGTAGTATACGTGCAATTGTTCTGTGTACAGGAGTCTACACAGACAGAAGGGAATGTAAAAGACCACAAATATGGACATAACTTACGAGAAAATGTTAGATCACATACATATAGGTGCAAAAGGTGTATTGTTGATGGCTGAAAAAGGAAGTGAATATGTAAAATATATGATAATTTTTTAAAATAATTTCACATTTGCACTATGCGCTGCAGTGCGCAAACATGCTTAACAGAAATAAAAAAAAATAACCCTTCTAATATGGTTTTCACAAATATACTGTAGGACCTTGTGTCAGGTCCATACAACGGTACATACGTGCTTCCACCAAGCTCACACAGCTATGAACCGTGTAGTATCTAGGCTGCCAGCATGGATATGTATGCAAATGAGGTGGATTTCATAAATTGCTAAAAGGAGCAACCATATCCACATATCCCCTTCGTGTAGACTCCTACATGATTTTGATAGTCCCTGAGTAAGTGGATGACATCGGGGGAGGGTGTCTTATTATTTTATGGATTTTTTTGTTCCCATCCATATATGTTTGTGCGGCATGCTGCATAGCATAGCGTATTTTTGCAGACAGACTACCCATGTGACACTGATGACGTAGGCAGCAATCAATTAAAACCAGATATCTTCAATAAATATTTTTCACTTTTGTATAAGCTATGCTGCACATTGTGGCACATATTGGTGGGTGCACACTAATGTAGGGCCTGCAAATTATGTTAATTATATCGTGGGCAGGTGAAATGCATTATAAGTAGCCAATCCCATATGGGGGACTTAAAACAGAGCTGTATAAAATATGCAGACACCCAACATTCTGATTTTCCCTCAGTACTCTGGGCCATTGGAATAGACACTTGGGAATTTTAACTGGGATACTGGTAGGGGCTGCTGCTGTTCTGCTACATCTGTATGTGCTAGATGCTGAAGTCAATAATGCGGGTGCTGCTGACAATAGGCCTAGAAAGAGAAGGAGGAGAGTGTTCAGGCCTAGGGTAACCTTCCAGGAGCTACATGAGCTGGAGATTGTAGAGCACTACAGGGTGGACAGGGACATATTACAAGAACTCAATAAGCTGTGCCACCCTCAACTCAGAGCCAGAGGTAACAGAGGGCAACTCATCCCAGTGGAGACAAATGTATGTGTAGCCCTTAGGATACTAGCTACAGCTACTTTTCAAAGACCAACTGGGGACATGATGGGGGTGTCAAAGGTATCTGCATCCAGGATACTCCACCAATTCCTGGATGGTATGCTTCCACATGCCAGTGAGCACATATCTTTTTCCCTCATCCCTGAGGTGAGGGTCAACATTATGCAATATTTCTTCCATGTAGTACACTACCTGGAAGTACTGGGTGTCATAGATTGCAGACATGTACACATCAGGGCACCACCTGGTCAGCAAGGTGCAATCTACATTAACTGCAAGGGGTACCACTCCATCAACTGCCAGGTCATGTGCAATGCCCAGGGATTATCCTGAATACGTGTGCCAGCAAGCCTGGCAGTTATCACATCTACCATATATGGCAAACATCACAGCTCTACCAGATGTTTGCTAGGAAGAACATTCCACAGGTCATTTACTGGGGGATGCTGGCTATGCCCTGGAACCCTGGATGATGACACCCATCAGAAATGCACACACACCCATGGAAGAATGCCATAATGTGGCACGCACACAAACTAGGAACAACATAGAGCATGTGTTTGGGCTTCTGAAGTCATGGCTCTGGTGCTTAGATATATCTGCTAGAGCCCTGCAGTATACTCCAGTGACATGTGCACAAATATTCACAGTATATGCCATGCTACACAGTCTGCTCCTGTGAAAATGGCTAAAGCAGGATCAGCAGAGAGAAAGGACACACCATCTCCCCCACCAGTGCCTAGGTCACCACAGCCACAGTCACAGGAGGACTCAGAGGAGGAACCCCCTGCTGATGTTCCTGTAGGCAGAAAATAGCATGCCCAGTACCCTGGCTTTGGCAAGAGACAATGCATAGCACATTCACTGACAACCTAGGAACCTAGGGACTAACACCTTACTCTAACTCACATACAAATATTAAAATTGATGCCAGGTAACTCACAGATCCTGTAACTATCCATGAATTGGCTGTGTGCTGCTTGCATCAGATAGAGTCATCCCTGAACTACAGCTATGTCAACTACAGCATTTTATGGTAAGTCCATAACCTGCACAGTAGTCTACTGGATTATTATGATATTTCAGTGTATGTATGGACTGAATACATTATGCAAACATCTATAGTGGGCTAGTTGGACAAAATTGACATTCACATGGGACCACAGATATCCATTCCACTAACATTTTTTCATTTCTATTTAGTAGGCCTCATGCATGGAATATTCATGGAGTCTTACTGCAATAAATTACTTGTACAGCATGGAAGGGAGATGTTAGACAGTCAGGTTAAATGACAGTCACACTGACGTGTATCCAAGCAGTACATGTGGTGTTGTTCCCCCATCCCTAACAGAGCAGTGTTCCCTTTCCCACTTGATGAGTGGATGACAAATAGAAAATACGCCCCGGGAATCACTTCTGTGTCTCTGCTCAACAGTGGCACAGGAAAATAACTTTCTTGGGTGGCGTAAGCCAGGGAACCTTGTTGGCTAGGCCTACGTAGGCCCATGGGCTGACATCCTGAAATAGCAGCAATTACCTACCTGTAAACACAGTAAAACTGTGATATGCAGGGGGACAAGCCCCCCCAGCACCTCCCACACCCCCTGCTACTTACATATTCTCACTCTGGGATCGCACTACAGTGCAGGAAAGGGGAATCTCCCAGTCCCGCACCGTAGCGGAATCTCCTCTATCATTTGTCGGCCTTTCAAACGTTCAGTCATATGGTGTGAGCCATATGAGTTTAGAACATTTGAAAGTTTGAACAAATGAAGGGCTTCCATACATATATATATATATATCTATATATATATATCTATATATATATATATATATATATATATATATATATATATATATATATGTGTGTGTGTGTGTGTGTGTGTGTATATATATATATATATATATATATATATATATATATATATATATATCTATATCTATATATATATATATATATATATATATATATATATATATATGTGTGTGTGTGTGTGTGTGTGTGTGTGTGTGTGTGTGTGTGTGTGTGTATATATATATATATATATATATATATATATATATTTATGTATACATGTATATATTTATATATATATATATATATATATATATATATATATATATATATATATATATATATATATATATATATATATATGCATATATGTATATATATTATATATATACGAAACATACACAAACCTATATAGCTATATATATCATCATCTTTCGGCTTTTCCCGTTAGGGGTCGCCACAGCGGATCATCTCTTTCCATTTCTTCCTATCCTCTGCATCTTTCTCTGTCACACCAACCGCCTGCATGTCCTCTCTCACCACGTCCATAAACCTTATCTTAGGCCTTCCTCTTTTCCTCTTACCTGGCAGCTCCAACCTTAGCATCTTTTTCCCAATATACCCATCATCCCTCCTCAGCACATGTCCAAACCAACGCAATCTTGTCTCTCTTGCTTTGTCTCCAAACTGTCCAACATGAGCTGACCCTCTAATATACTGATTCCTAATCCTATCCATTCTAGTCACACCGAGTGCAAATCTTGACATCTTTAACTCTGCCACATCCAGCTCTGACTCCTGCATTTTTGTCAATGCCACTGTCTCCAACCCATATAACATAGCTGGTCTCACTACCTTCTTGTAGACCTTACCTTTCACTCTTACTGGTACCCATCTGTCACAAATTACTCCTGACACTCTTCTCCACCCATTTCACCCTGCCTGTACTCTCTTCTTCACCTCTCTTCCACATTCAACATTACTCTGAACTGTTGATCCCAAGTACTTAAACTCGTCCACCTTTACCAACTCTACTCCCTGCATCCTCACCATTCTTCTACCCTCCCTCTCATTTACACACATATATTCTGTCTTAGCCCTGCTGACCTTCATTCCTCTGCTCTCTAGCGCATATCTCCACCTCTCCAGAGTCTCCTCAACCTGATTCCTACTCTCACTACAGATCACAATGTCATCTGCAAACATCATGGTCCACGGGGCCTCCTGTCTGATCTCATCTGTCAACCTGTCCATCACCACTGCAGATAAGAAAGGACTCAGAGCTGATCCTTGATGTAATCCCACCTCGACCATAAACAGATCTGTCACTCCCACTGCAGTCTTCACCACTGTCACACTACCCTCATACATATCCTGTACCACTCTTACATACTTCTCTGCCACTCCCGACTTCCTCATACAATACCACAACTCTTCTCTAGGCACCCTGTCATATGCTTTCTCCAAGTCTACAAAGACACAATGCAACTCCTTCTGACCTTCTCTGTATTTCTCCAATAACACTCTCAGAGCAAACATTGCATCTGTAGTGCTCTTTCCTGGCATGAAACCATACTGCTGATCACTAATCATCACCTCCCTTCTTAACCTTGCTTCATCTACTCCTTCCCATAACTTCAAGCTGTGATTTATGTATACATGCATTTGATCAGCAGGTGGATGGCTGATTGGAAAATGTGCAAAAGCAGTGCAGCAGGTTCTCACAACTGCAAACCGGAGATAGTCAAAGCACACAATAACCCCCCCCCCTTTGACCCATGGTAGCGTGCCTGTTTAGGTGGTAGAGAGGTCAGAAATGTTGCATTCGGTGTTTCGTATGACATTCTGACCATTTGCCACTTTCCAATTCAACATTCTGATTCAGCGTTACACCCATTCTAGGTTGTTGAATGTATAGCATATATATATATATATATATATATATATATATATATATATATATATATATATATATATATATATATAGCCTGTTATATACATTAAAAAATGTACATATATATATATATATATATATATATATATATATATATATATATATGTATGCAGAAAAATATAGGAAACACCAGACCATAGCAGATAGTATCAAATAATGCTCCAAAGTTTAATCCACAGTACAAAAATGGTGAGCGCTTTCATAGCCAGAGCTACTTCATCAGACAACTCAATAAACTCCACAGGGACTTTTAAAAATAGGACAAAACAAAAAAGATTGTAATTATGAATATTAGTTTACTAATGATTTATATATACCACAAATTGGTTGAACCCCAGCACAGGTGTCGTGGCAAAATCAGGCTGTGTTAGCATTAAAGCATATATAGCAAATTAAATGTTAATTATAATATATAAAAAAATAAACAACATAAAAAAATTTGGGAACAAAATAATATTTTTTATTTTGGGTCCTATCCACTTTCCCATTAGACATTCTGTATGTGTGTATGTGTACATTAGATATTTATAGATTAGATAGAAAATAATAAATTAAATTATTGAGTTGGCTTGGAGTGGTTTTATTTAGCTTTTTTGTGTTTTTTTTTTTTTTTTTTTTGTTTTTATTTTTTTGGTTAAATTGGTTAAAATGATTATTATTCTTAATGTTATAAATGGAAATTCAAAATGGAACTAAATTAAAGCAATAATGTGTATAATGTGTGTAGTGTGTGAAATGTATAATGGTTTGGTAAAACAATAAAAATGATTATTGAAAAAAAAAAATAGCAACAGCCTATCAGTGTCAGTTCCCAATAAACAATTAGCTTAATAGGCACTGATTTAAAGGAGAAGCACTACATAGAGACATAATATCAGCTAATAAAACATTAAAATGAATAAAAATACATAAAAGTGCATATATACAGACTTTATCTGCATAGTGGCTTATTAACCAAAACTGGATTAATACAAACGTTATCACTCAGGCCTTTGCCCATGTTGGTACGCATTCTACTAAAGCATTCAAGCTCTTTAGTCTCTACCAAATTCCTAATTGCACCACCTCTGCATCCTAGCTGAACTTTCTCAATTACCAGTGATTGAAAGTTATGTGTTGTCCTTGATTCTAAAACATGCCTAGCCAGGGCATTAGTTCCTGCCCATCTGTTTATGTCAGGAATTAATGCCCTGGCTAGGCATGTTCTAAAGACTAATGTTGTACATTATGTAATGTATATACATTAACAAATACCACTCCCACTTTATACTAATATTTGTTTATATATATACATAAATATATATATATATATATATATATATATATATATATATATATATACAGCTGTACAACATGTGTAGTTTTTGACTGGTTAATTGTTTCCTCACTGTGTTCTCAGAAGTTATATGCTATTGGCAAGGTTACAACTCTCTCTCTACTTTGTGCACCTTACTTATACCTGACATTTTTTTAAACTTTGTCAGTTCTGAGGAAGTTCTAAATATCATATATCATTAAAGAATGAAAGCGCTTAGCATCAGTTTTGCCTTCTTGTCTTTCTTTTAGTTTATAAGAAAGAAGTTTGTTGTTTTATACATACACACACACACACACACACACACACACACACACACACACACACACACACACACACACACACATGTATATTGCCTGATATACCCAGATTGTGCTGATTAAAGCTGCACTATGACACATACATAATGTTGGTCAAAGGACCAAAGGTAAGGGCTCAACAGTAGATAATGCACTTACTTACAGCCACCTGTGCCTGTTAGATGTCACCACACATACACCAACAAGTGAACAAGTTATGTAATATATAATGTTGTGTACTCATGCATTGACAGGGCAAATTGTTTTTGGCCACAGGCTTGCTCACCCAAATGCAAACAGACACATATGGCCAAAATGGCTGCTGTTGCCATATAGCTTATGATAAAAAAAAGTTGTCTGACTGCTGGGCTATCATATGCAGATGACAGTAAGAAGCAAAGTACCTCTGCAGGCTACACATGCTGTTCAACACAGGCCTTATGTGTGTCCTCTACAAGTGGATTGCCTGCAGTGTTTTATAAAGCAGACTTAAGCCAGGGTGCATGCATTAAGTACTGCGCTCTGTAGTGTGTAGGCTAGATAGGTTGAGGTTCTAGTCTTCTTCCTGCCCACTTGGTCTGTATGTGCATCCCCCTACAAAACAAGTGTGAATCCCCACTGACATTCAAACTGCAATGGATATGTACATTTTTGCCTTTGCAGTTGATGCGGGCCTCCAAACTCTTGTGTTACACAAGGCCTGCAGATGTCATATATTATAAGGCTACCAGGAGCCACCTTATTGTCAGAATTAAGCTGTGGCATGTGCACTAAGTACTGTGGTCTGTAGTTTATAAAATTGGATTGGTAGAGGTTCTCATTTCATTTCAGCCCACTTGCTGTGTATGTGCGTTTCCCTACAAAACAAATATGATTTTCATACTGACTTACAAAGAGGCAGGGTTTTGTACTATTTTAGATATAGCAGGTGATGCAGGCCTCAGAATTCCTGTCTTTCACAAGGACTGCTTATTTCATCTAGCATAAGAGTACCTAAACACATGAGCCATGGCGCATACGTTGCATACTGTGATCTGTAATGTATAAGACTAGAGCAGTTGGAGTTCTAATCTCATTGCAGCCAGTTTGAACTGTGTGTGTGATACCATTCTCACTGTAGCCAAGATGGTGTGTGTAGATGTTAGTAAGTGCATTTTACATCAGCCTGTGGGATCATAGGTTCACTGGACTTTTTAGGCTAATGGTCCTAGGACCCTTATAATCCTAGCTATGTTCTTAACCTGATTTACATGATTAGCACGTATTTCCCCTGTCCAAGGGGGGCACAGGCAGAACCCCTGTGGTGATCATGGTCACCCATCCAATCCAATCGTACTGATTGCATCTGAATAGGGCCAATGAACTGCACTGTTTGACATTAAGTGGGAGTCTGTTGCAAAGGTTTGTTAAACCCTGGTAGACAAATTTCTCCTCCAGCATGTTTTATTGATGTCATATACCAAGTTAAGGTCCTTGCAGTGAGTAGTCTGTGTACGAAATGACTTATAGATATGCAGCACTATCAATAAAGCAGGGTCACAGCTCGCCTCATGTGCAAGGCAGAGATCATCTATGAGTAGTCTGTATGGTACTGACTAGAGTTACAGTGATTTCAGATAATAACCATAGGACAGATGCTGAAGACTTGAATTTCCCTTGTGAGGAACCTTTGTGGTCTATGCAAATACCACTGGTGCTTGGAAAAGTACATAACAAAATGGCCATTGTATTCACATATTGGCCTGATGAAGGCAGAGTACATGGAGATTATAACTGCTTTATATTCAAGTGACAGTGCCCTCAGTTAGGACATGAGCAAGATATAATGTCCTTCTTACCATTGTGGAGACATGGCGATCAAAGGTAAGGTAGATGTAAACTTGTGTGCCCAGGTCTCTCATCCCTGAATATGTACTTAAATGTTGCTATTGATATGCTATGTAGCAAGGATGTTGCTGGTACTGAAAGGAATGATACTATATATATTCATATAGAGTTTAATGCCATGATTGTGTCAACAATCATTTGGTCATATATGACCCTGTTGTAGGATGTTGACATAATTTAGAGAGTGTATGACTTCTCCCATTTTCAGGCATTGGCAAACCTTGTCAGCCACAGACATTCATGTTTTTACACACCCTTCATTCCACAAAGTTCTGTTATACAAACGTTTTGTTGATGATATTTTGATTGTTTGGGATGGCTCCGTTAAAGAATTTTATGATTTTAAAACTTATTTAGAAACCACTACTACTTTTTTGAGGTTTTCAGTTGAAACTTCCTATTCATCAGTTAACTTTTTAGATGTAAGTATAAATATTAGAGGAGGGAGATTAATAACCACACTGTTTAAGAAAGAATGCTGGAGGAACACTATTTTGAAATACGACAGCATGCATCCTCGTCATACCTTTAAAGGTATCTTGAAAAGTCAATTTATTAGACTAAGTAAAATATGCATTGACAAGAATGATTTAAACAGAGAAGCTGACAAAATGATGAATATGTTCCTAGCAAGAGGTTATAATCATGACTTAGTTATGGAAGTCAGAAACAATGTTTTGCCTTTAGAATCTCTGACTTCAAATGAATTTAGAGCTGATTACCAGGCTGTTAATTTCACGAACACTGCCTATAAATTTAATCATACTGATAGAGTTTCTTTCATCACGACATACACTAATGACTTCATGAACATTAAGAAAATATTAGTTAACAATTGGAGGGTCTTAATGTTGGATGAACCCACTAAAAAAATACTAGGCAACTCTCCTCATATAATCTATAGGAGCAATAAAAATCTAAAATCTTTATTATGCGATAGAAAGCCAAGACTATTATACAATAAGTTAGGCATTAATGGATTTCCTGGAACATATCCATGTCACAATTGTAATTATTGCAAGTTCATAACCAAAAGTCAAGAATTTGTGCATCCGGAACTTGACTTTATCTTTACACCTAGATTTAGAGCCACTTGTGACACCTCTGGCTTAATTTATCTAGCTACATGTGAACATTGCAATGTGTTTTATATAGGCCTTACCAAAAGGAAACTTAAGAATAGGATATATAATCATCAATATGATATAAAAAAGAAAAATGAGTTGAATGCCTTGGCTAAGCATGTGATTTCTAATCCATCGCATTCCTTTGTATTTAGGGTGCTGCAAGTGGTAGAGGCTACAGATAGAGGTGGTGACTATTTAAATCAGATAGAGCTAAATGAACTGAAATGGATACTTAAACTTAGAGGTCATTACCCCCCAGGTCTGAATAATTACATTACTATCAGATCATTCCTTAATAACCGAAGATGATATTATTTAATGTAGAACAGTTACCTTTGTTAGCTGTTTCCAGTAATATCTATTCATTAGTTTAGTCATTATTTTTATTATTTCTCTTTTATGCATTTATTACAGTGTCCATTTGTCTGTTTATGAGTTCTGAATTGCATATAACTGCTTCTATGATACATGGCGTTATGATTTTGACACACTGGTTATCCATATGACATAAGAATTTTGTAGAGTCTCTCCTTCCACCCTATTTCATTGACAAATCAATTTATCTATGTGTAAAAAATTTTTAATATCCCCATTTTTACTATTTTTATTTTTACACTTTATATTGATTATTTAATAAGAAGTTATAATGGCCTCTTTGACATTATTCCAAAAATTTCCTATTTTATTATATAAATAGAATTTAGTGACAGTGAGTCTTAAATTATATATTTTGACCATATTTATATATTTGCATATTTATATAATTGCATTGAATTGAATTATTTATACATATTTATTTATTTATTTATTTATTTATCTATATATTTATTCATATTTATATATTTGCATGCATATATATTTATCTATTTATATATACAGTTGGTTAATTATTAATTTACATATTTATATCAAGCATTTTTTAATGGAATTGCCTTCCGTACATACTAGCAAAAGTTGCCCTAAAGATTTTTATTAAGGAATAGCGAGTACAGTCATATACGTTAAGTGAGTCATAACTGTCGATAAGCTTTTTAATGATTTATGCTAGTAGAGTTTGCATCAAATATTAGTTTGGTTGCCTTTCAATATTCAAGGAACACTTACTCAGTTATAATGAACATCATGTTTAGAATAAGAGACACTTGTTCCTGAAGTGTCATGTAGGGTTTGCTTTACTTTATTCTATTCTATTTTATGTATGTATGTCTGTTTATGTGTCTTATTGCATACATTTTTTAACCAGAACGTTTTAAGGTTAGAATTTTTCTCTAATTACATATGTGGTTAATTGATTAATTCAATGTATTTGTTTATTGGCTGAGCCTTCCTATAAATTTTCTGATGTTACTACATTCAAATTGTCTTTTTGCTATACATTCACTTTGTGTTTGTATATTGGATAAATGGATTGCTAACCTTAGAGCACCAAGGATTGAACCCTGTGGAACACCACTGGTTACAGCTCTGTACTAGAGGTGGACTCCCCTATTCTGACTATAGGAGTGCTGCCACTGAGCCACTATGTGACCCCTATAATGATATTACTGTTGATGACCAGCTGGGTAAGTTTGTCAATGATGCCTGAGTGTGGGATAGTGTCAAACGACTTGGCTAAATCCAGGTGGTTGTATGCACAGATCTACCCTTATCCAGGTCATTGGTGACTGCCTCATACATGTCCACCTGGTTTAACAGGCATGATCTCCCTATCACAAATCTAAATAGTGTAGGGTTAAGTGTTTTTAGATTGTCTATATCTTTGTTAATACTGTCAATAATGAGTTGCCCCATGGCCTTCCAGATATAGCTAGTCAGTCTAATAGGTCTATAGCTCCCATGGTCAGTGGATGCACCACCTCTGTGCTACTGTCAGTGATGAGTTGCCCCTTGGCCTTCCAGATATAGCTAGTCAGGCTAATAGGTCTATAGTCCCCATGGTCAGTGGATGCACCATCTCTATGCAAGGGGATAACAGTAACCAATTTCCAGTCAGCCGGGATGCAGCTGGTGGTTATACTATGATTGCCAGTGGTGTTGGTAATCCATGTTGGATTCCATGTAGGATGTAGCCTGGAATGTTAGCAGGTGCAAATCAAAAGGCAAAATGGACCAACACTAAGGTTAATCAAGCATGAGAAAACAGTACATACAAAAAACAAACATGGGCTAGGAAATGCACAAAAAAAAAGTGCTATTTATTATAAAATAAAAATGTTGAGAACAGCAAAGCTTTGGGTGTAATAACCCTTCTTCAGTGCATCAAAATAAAAATGTATTCAATGCTGGCTTATAACGCCATTCAAACTAGTCATATAACACAGCCCTACAATATACACACCATAAGCTCCATACTCCAATGAACAACACTTACAAAGCACAAATGAAAATGCCAAAAACTTTAATAGGTTAAGTGCTTTAATCCCCTTCAAAGTTTGGGACTTCTTCAGAACAGTCAACAGCTCCACACACAAGTGTATTTGTACTGTTGCTTAACACTGATTAAAAACAATTAGAGACAATTAAAACCAATTAAGAACAATTAAAATAGTGTAAAGCAATAACTTAAGAACACATATATCCTTTTTAAACCATGCACATAAAATAGGCACATAAAATATCAGAACCTAAACACTGTACAAAATATAATGTGGTGTACAACACATTACAGAAAGTGCAAAAAATTGTGTTCATTTAAAAATCGGTAACTTAGTGGTCATCCTGTTTATTTAAATAATCAAAGCCATCTTCTTCAATACCAGCATCACTGAAACATAGACATTAATACCTGGTGGCATATATGCTTTTAGTTTTGTGATCTAAAAGAATTCCCTAAGCTCAATAGGAACTTTTCAAAACCATCCCCTTGGGTTCAAAGGTATCATCTCCAAAATTCCAAACCTAAATTTAGTAAAACCAGTACACTGTACTGAATGTTTAAACAGGGAATTATTTGTATTTCCTTTGGAAATCACATAAAGGTATTAGTAGATTCTGGTCTTCAATTTTCTCTTTGTTTTACACACATAGTAACCACCACATTGGTTATAAATGGAAATGGAAATCAATCCTTTGGTATTGCAGTTGCCCCTAACCAATTTGAGTGTAAACCCAGCCTCTTTCAAAAAAACAAAATCTAATTCTAAAATGTAGGGGCATTGTCTACACATACCACATCTTGTTGTACACCTAATTGTCAAGTGAAAGGGTAGTTTAATATATTCAAACAGTTGTTTAAAGTTTTTGCCTGTCTTAAAAGCAAGATTTGGTTTGGTACCCAGAATGTTCCAAATATCTGTGTTACCTCTAAACATCGTCCATTTTCTGGAAATAATAGTTCTGATGTCTTTTTCACCCTATCCATATGGAATGACCATACTGTTGGAGCAGTTAAGGACATGATCTTCATAATTTCTTGTATCCAAATACATAGTGTTACCCAAGAGCGGTTTGTATTTGGTCCCCTAACCTGCCAGTATTGCTGACTTAATGGTGTTAAGTAACTCTGAGGGGTAACCTCTATCCTCAAACATTGTACTAATTTTCTCCATCTCTGGGTTGAAACTATTTAAATCTGATCATATCCTAGCCACTCTAACCAACTGCCCCTTAAAAATTTTCTTTTTAGTATGTTTAGGGTGGAAACTCTTGAAATCCAAATAGTCATTGGAAAAAGTAGGCTTTCTGTAAATTTTAGAACCAAATATGTTGTTGCATAAAACTTTATATAGGGTGACATCTAAATAATCCACAGAATTTTCTGAAACTATTGTGGAAAATCTGAAAAATGGACACACACCATTGAGATATTCAACAAATAATAATTGTTGCTCAGATGTTTCTTTCCATAAAAAAAAGATATCATCCAGGTACACATAATATACTAACCGATGTCAAGACATATTTTGCTTCCCATGAATATAGCACCATGCTGGTGAATAATGGGATGTAACTGGCACCCATTGTCACCCATTTAATTTTCTTAAATAAATCACCTTCAAATGTAAAATAGTTGTTATTCAATATCAACTTCATAGTTGTCATAATAAAATTTACCATCTGAAGGTGGCAAGAACTCTAATGGCCTCATAAAATAATTTGAGACCTTCCGTGTGGGAAATGGATGAAAATATGGGACAACAGTTACGTTACAAAGAATTGGACATCCCTCCAAAACTAATGAAAAGACAAGATGAAAACTGTTCAGGGAGGCTGTCAAGAGATCTACAGCAACACTGATGGAGCTGCAGGAATTTCTGGCAAGTACTGGTTGTGTACTACATGTGACAACAATCTCCCATATTCTCCATATGTCTGAGCTATGAGGTAGGGTTGCAAGATGGACGCCTTTTATTACACAGAAAAACATCCAGGCCTGGCTAAGATTTGCAAAACAATACACTAAGTCTCCCAAAAGCATGTGGGAAAATGTGTTATGGCCTGATGAAACCAAGGTTGAATTTTTTGCCCACAATTCCAAAAGGTAAATTTGGCGCACAAACAACACTTCTCATCACCAAAAGAACACCATCCCCATGGTGAAGCACGGTGGTGGCAGTATCATGCTTTGGGGTTGCTTTTCTTCAGCTGGAAGTGGGGCTTTAGTCAGGTGGTGGGAAATTATGAACAGTTTCAAATATCAGTCACTTTTATCCCCAAACCTTCAGGCGTCTGCTAGAAAGATGAAGATGAAGAGGAATGTAACCTTTAATAGGTTCATAGGTTCATAGGTTTATACTAGGCTATCTGCCCTGGGGCATTTGCAAGCCTAGCCAGAGTGTGTTTGGCTTTCGCTACCCTATTAGTTTGGTTTACTGTGCCTCTGTAGTGTAGATCACAGAAGATAGCTCTTTTAAGGTTAGTTTACTGTGCCCTTGTCTAGCAGGGACATAGAAGAGATCCCAGGGGTGAACTTACGATCTCCCATCCACTCGTCAAGATTTCTCTTGAAGAGGGTCAGTGAGGGGCTCTGCCTAACATGGACTGGGATTCTGTTCCAGAGCGAGGCAGCCTCTGGAATATGAATCTGCCCTCCAGCATGTCCTATTTATTTCTGTGCTGAGGTTTAAGTCCCTGGAGCGTGTAGCTCTAAGGGATTTGGATTTCCTGAGATGCACAACAATGACCCCAATCAAACATCCAAATCAACAAACGAATGGGTTCACCAGAAGAAAATTAAAGTTTTGGAATGGCCCAGCCAGATCTCAGACCTAAATCCAATATAAAATCTGTAGGGTCACGTAAAGAGGGCTGTGCACAATAGATGACCTCGCAATCTGGCAGATTTGGAGTGTTTTTGCATGGAAGAGTGGGCAAATATTGCCAAGTCAAGATGTGCCATGCTGATAGACTCCTAACCAAGAAGACTGAATGCTGTAATTAAATCTAAAGGTGCTTTAACAAAGTATTAGTTTAAGGGTGTGAACACTTATGCAACCAGCTTATTGTATGCTTTTTTATTTTTTATATTTTTCCCCCTAACGGATTTGTTTGTTTTTCAATTGAATTGTACAGGTTATAGGTCACATTAAAGGTGGGAAAAGTTTTGAAATGATTTATTGTGGTCTCATTTTTTATATCACAAAAACCTGGCATTTTAATAAGGGTGTATACACATTTTATATCCACTGTATTGATTTTATATATATATATATATATATATATGTATATATATATATATATAATTTTTTTTATGTTGTAATTATGAATGAGTTGTACTTTTATATTTAAATTGTATAATCATTTTTGATGGTGTCTTTAAATATTATAGGGCGGTGTTATATGACTAGTTTGAATGGCCTTATAAGCCAGCATTGAATTAATTTTTATTTTGATGCATTGAAGAAGGGTTATTACATCTGAAAGCTTTGCTCTTCTCAACGTTTTTATTTTATAATAAATAGTGTTTTTTTGGTGTTTCCTAGCCTGTGTTTGTTTTTTATGTTAGCAGACGCAATAGATGCTGTGTTTCTCACCTTAGCGAGGCCATTTACTTCCTGTCTTTAGAGATACAAGGTATGGGACAGGTTGCAGGGATGTCTTGATGTGTGTGTGTGATGGGGACGGGGGAGTGCAGTTGTCACAGAACCTACTGGACAACAGGTTAGCAATATTTGCATTCTCATAATATGTGGTATGTATGAGTTTGGCAACAACGTGGGCCTTTTCTTTTACATTTTACATGTAACTACACAATGCCTTGTGGTTGTCCTTTGTAGAGGAGGCTAATTTTGCCCAATAATTTGTTTTGCAGGTCTTCACAACAACACTTATTTGCTTGTTTAATTTGGGGAGGGACTGCCATCATTTTAGGGGGACTATCTCCCTTTTAATGTGTGACATTAATGTCTACCTCTTACTGTAAAGCCTGCTAATGGCAGCTGTCCACCAGGCAGGTCTGCTGCACCATGAGGAGTTTGTTTTACCCCTGTCAGGTACAGGCAAGTCAATGCATTTGTGCATGTTTGGTATAGAGCATGGCATAGTTCCCTGTTCCAGCTGAAGGGGGTGGTGCAGTCAAGCTATTTATACCATCTCATAGTAGGTTCTAATCTGCTTTGCTGAACTTTATTACTTTATATGCTGTGGGGGGGTGTAAGGTGTACTACTTACTTTGAATGAGACCAATTTGTGGTGAGATCTCTCCAAGGAGGACATCACAGTGGAAGATCTATAGTAGCCACCCATATTGATAAGCACCCAATCCAGTATGTTGTGTCCCCTTGTGTGGATGTCAACCCACTGGTCCAGGGCATTGTAGTTAAGGAAGGCAACTAACCTCTGGGCAAGTGAGTTTGAGCACAAGTAATGTACCCAGTTGTTAGGTTGTTAAAGTCAACAAAAAACATCTTATTTTGATGTATCTTGATAGACTCAATTATATCCATTTAAGCACACTGGGTGACCTGATTTGTGGAGCTGATCCTGTAGCTGGAAATGGCTTGATTAGGTTCCCTACAAACAGTTAATAGCATCTGCAGTTTCGCCAGGGAATCATACCAGTCTTGATGTGTATGTATCCTTAATGAATATGTATACACTGCCTCCACTACTTTCCATTCTTTAATAGTGTTTAGCAGCATAACAGTGATGTTGTTTGTAGATAGTGTTTTCTCATTGGAAAGTTTTTTCCTTGTGACACCTCCTAAAAGGTGCTCTATGGGGGTGTCAACATCCTTGGCCAGTTGCCAAAATCCCAGGGGTAACAGATGAAGACCATCTCTGGAAAAAAAGATGTGGTCTGTTGAGCAGTTAATCTTGGGCTGACAGATAGTGGATCCCCTTACACTGAGAGCACACACTACAACAATTATTAACAGCAATCATTTTCCATATGTATGGAGCCGTCATCCTAGATGATGGTAAAATTCAGCTCAATGCCAAGGGCATACCTGCCTGAGAGGCATAGCCTGTCAGCCCAGTCATAACGCTGCATGCAGTCCAGGGAAGTATGCCTCAAGTCGTACACACCAATGTAGTCATAACAGTACCTGATGTTGATAGACTTCAGTGCATGTGTCATATGGCATATCCTGGCACCTCACAGAAAGCTGACCATGACCTTTCCCTTATGTAGCCTGGTAAGAGGCACATCAATGTGTCTCATGATGTAATCACCTATGAGTAATATGTTTGATTGTGTGTTTGCCTAAGGTGTTTCACCGGTGAGGCAGTGGTGCATGAGCTATTATGTGTATTGTGTTCTGCAGAGGTATGATTATGTGTAGCAAGCATGCATTTGGGTTTCTGAGGTGCTTGGTGTTTACTTATGTGTCTGGTAAAGACCTCTGCACATGTACGTATGAGGGATGTGGAGTTGGGTGGGGTATGATGTGCTCCTTCTGTGCATTTACTTCTCTGTAGTCACAGCCACTGTTATTGACCTCTGAATGACTCATTTTGCAGAAGATTGCAAATTAGGAACTGTTGTTGAACCCCACACTGACTCAACTGTTATCCAGGATGGTCTGACACAGACATTCAGTTGTTGTCACAGCCATGGACTAACACTAAATGCCAAGGAATGCACAATACTATCCCTTGGGTAGTCATCCACCCTTGGTAACTAAAGTATTGACTGCACACCTCCAAAAGTTGACACAGTAGTCAGGGGCTTATGGACAAATAGATAGTGATCTAGCCTCTGTCACAGGTTGGTAATATCTGGGGTTGTATTCTATGTAATGCAACCTATAAAAAAAGGTATGGCATTTAAATCCAAGACAGTCATCATTTCACTATTCTTGGCATTTGTCACACCTGCCATTGAGTGCAATGCCACCTATGGCATTTAACTAACCAGGGATATCTAATAAATGTCACATCCACAGAGGTTCCACAGTAAACCAATACACAGTGTACATAACATGCAGGCCGTGTCAAGCCTGTAACTGTGTATTCTGTCTCTGACATGCTTTGGAGGGGAAGTGTATGCCTGCCATGCAAGGAGTGTTGTACCCCACTATGTACACCCCACATATCCAAGAAATGACATGCACAGGAATTACCACTCTTACACATGTACACCTTGACTGTGGTATAAACAGGACATGCTGGACAGACAGGTATATAGCCCCAGCACTACACCCAATATGTAACAGGCTCTCAATGCATGTGAAGCACAGTTAAACCCTAATGCAAATCACGTGCAACTTACATGACAGGATGGGGAACATGGCAATTATACGTGCTTTAGGACAAATGTCTCTAATGGACACAGAGAAGCTGTGGATGGTTCACCTTGCATGCCCCAGCTTGTCCATGTACTGGCTCCTAAAACCCTGCTTACACTTATCAAGGGTATCAGACCTTGACAGAGTTTAGGGATGTATAGCTAGGATGAAAGATGCCCTTCTTTTTGTTAGCCTATTATACACATATGAACCTATGGAGCCATGCAATTATACTGTTTTATCTTTCTGATGGCATTTTTCTTCTGTGCTGTCATTACATCCTGTACTCTGCCATTGATGGATTTATTGTAGATGTGAACCTTATAACAGCAGCCAATGTATCATACACAACATAACATGGTTTACATATTACAAATGGCAGCATTCAAACTGTATGACTGACCAGTACAAGTAGTATGTCAAAGGCAACAATGGATGAAACAAATACATATCAATTTAGATAGTCACCCTGTGCATCAGACACATATTAATTTAGATAGTCACCCTTTTCATCGGGCACATAGATTCATTTCCCTGCAACTATGATAGAGCTGATAGTTCATCATCTCCACCCCCGAACATGAGAACTGTCTCTGCCAGGAAGTGCACTGGCACACCCATGCACAAGGTCAGATGCTGGGCTACTACCTTAGGATCACTGCTGTCTGCTGGGACCATGTCCTCCACGGTACCACTCAGGACCACGAGCCCATGGCCTGCCATGTCTTGGTGCTGACAGCACACTCCCCTCTGGAGAGCTGGATGTATTGCCACTATGGGAGAGTCACTGTGCATGGCCTTGTGGACTCTCAGCAGACGTAGTTGCTGATAGAAGACCTAGGTATGACCCTAAAGTGCGTACAGTCAGAACATATCTCTACATTTCTCAGTCATGGAGCTCAATCCAGCCTGCAGTCCTGGGATGACACTGTAGCTAATACCTTGAAGTAAATCTACATCTGTGACAAAAATATGTTGTGCTTACCAGTGGCACAGGCACAGCTTCTTCCTATTCCTGACAGTTCTAAAAAGCATTTGAGGGAGAGGTAATATAAACAACACCAAATGTTATAGTATAACACTGATAATATGTCCAAATATTCCCCATTTGCAGTAGCCACTATGTTAACAGGTATGTGGGTCACAATCTCTGCATGAGCTTAGAACTGCAGGTAACCTAGTTCCCCCCACACCATAATACACCTGACACCCACATGAAACGATGTAGATCCTGACATGCTAAATACTACAATATTCTCATGCTGATTCAACTAAACATACCTGGATACTCTTCTTGGCTGGAAGTGGTGGCACCGACATCTGCGACATATGATGTAATGAAAGCCTGAGAGCTGTCCTGGATTGCAAGGTTCACCAGAAATTCCTCAGTAGCTGACAGAGGTTGTTCAACTGCAGGCCCACCACCAGTGACCTGACTATCCCTGGCCATGGCTGCTGCCCATTTGCGTGTCATGTGGATTATATCTGTGGTATGGTGGTACACCTGGTCATATGTGTGATTCTGATGGCCCACAGCATTTATGTTATGAACCAGTTCATCCCACAAAAACTTGTCACTCTTGCCTATTTGCCCTCCTTCTGGGCAGCAGGACTTTGCAATGTTGTCTTAATACTTCAATTATGAGGTAATTTTCCACCTCAGTGAAAGGTGGGTGACATCTGTCATGCATGTTATCAAATGAAATACAAAATAATGAGAACACATCAGGATCACATACGTGGGTGTACAGTATGTACAAATACAGCAATTAAGGAAGGAAATCAGTATTCCTGGCTTGATTACACATCTTATATGCAGCAGTATGACAATCATACAAAGGGTGCGAAAGAAACTAGGATAGTGGCAGTAGTGACCTACACCTGCCTGTGCCATGGCAGATGTTCACATATGATCAGACACCCAACATAGGAGTCCACTTGTAGTGTGGCCCATAGAAGGAAAGCCCCCCCCCAAAATAAAACATATGTATATAGTACAATGCCAAAACATAGTTGTGTAGTATTACAACTGCCAACAAAGGCAGTTTCCAGGAGACCTGTGTCCCTAGTTAACAGACAGCATTAAACCCTTACTGTAGTCTACATCCTCTGTAGGCATTACAAGGCTGCATATCAGTGGAATTCCACCTGTACACTTCTAGAAAAGCTTACTGATGTAGTCCCCATTCCCGTTAATTATATTAAAACATATGCATCATGTTGAAAATAAAATGGTTACATGCCTGGTGGAGTACAATACTACTCTATTGAAGGATACATATATATGTGTGTTGTGACAATGAGCTCATCATAGAAAGTAACTCTCATACACAATAGTTTCCCTAGCTAGGAGTTTGCCTTTTTAAGATGGTTCTCATTAGCAGGTGATTGCCTCTGAACCAATCTGTGGCTCAGGAATGCTAAATGAAGAATACACAACTGATTTGCAGTGCAATCAGGCAATGCCATACAACTACTAAAGGAGATATAAGACCTCAGTGTAGAATCCCTCCCCCTTCTCATATGATGGGGTGGAAATACTGGGGTAGAGATACATCAGCACAGAGAGAATGCTTGTAGTAGATACTTATTACATACATATGTGTGCGCTACAGGCTGTAGCTGCTGCTGCAGGCAATAAGCATAGTCAGACAGGCTGCAGAATGTGGAGGACAACAACACTTATGAGTAACAGTGTGACCTGTGTCAGCCTTGGTGTACAGCCAGAGCCTGATTAAGGGAACCCATCCCACAGGAAATTAAGGTATGTGTTTAAGGTAATTATGTTGGCCATGGGTATCAGTAACAGAATAAATGGCAGCATGTTTGTTCTGTCCTTGAACAAGATAGGGGAAACATTTACCATTATGTCAATCATTTGAAAAACTGCCAAGTCATGTGTTATGTTATGGCAGTCTCCTGGAATATGCTTGCAGGCAGCCCTTGCTGCTAGCATGACCTCCATATGTGTATGGTATGCATGCAGCTGTGCTAATCTGTAATATCAGTAGCAAATGATTGTGTGCTGCAGGCTGATATTACTGGGCACCCTTTGAATTACCTAACTTAAAATCCTCTGCGAATGCATAGTAATGCATGACTGACACTCTATGCACTGTCTAGTCTTGTATTAGAAATATGTTAACTGTGTTACTATCTGAAGACAATTGACTTCCATCATTGAAAAGCAGACAGTCCATCTAAAATGGTTTGTGTGGATAAATAGGTGACAAGACAGTCATTCATATCAGAATTCACAATTGTGATTTACACATACATGTATAGGAAATGCTAAACACCACTGGATTTGAACCCAGGACTACGTGTACCAAAAATTTATGTTTTCAAAGAATTTAACAGACTGAGCTACTGAGTCACTGTTACAGTAGCTAAATTTCAATATATAATTGAACATTTACATGCTGTTACATACCTCATTTACATCCATTATTGTTTGTATGGCTTTATAGGGATGTCTTTCTCCACCAGAGTCCAAGTTAAACACCTATTTTTCCACTAATGTTTTAGCTGGTGTATTTTTAAATGTTGCAGATACAATTGCACAGTTGCCTGCTGCTAGAGACTGCTGTTACATCCATTATTATGTGTCTGGATTTTTAGTGCTGTATTCCTATACCAGAGTTCAAGTTGCACTCCCATTTTCTATTACTCTTTTACCAAATTTGCACAATGCGGCATGATGTGCAGCATTGCTTAAACACGCTTAATGACAGGAAGATGGCAGTTATTATGTTTTGCTTAAAACATCTGTGTTAATTAACAGCTGAGTGACTTGGCTGGTCGGTGCACTGGTCTGTAGGTGTGATGGTCCTGCTTCCGAAATAGGCTGCAGATGTACTTTTTGCATGTGGTTAATATTATTTCACACACTTATATCAATATAGAAACATTTAGCTTAGCTTAGCAACTCTGCACAACACAAGGCATCATGCAAAAAGTCTTTAAAGAAATGAAAAATGGGGAGATAGGACTGTGATGAAATGGGGTGCAAGCAGGGGGAAAAACATACTAAAAGGCAGGTAGGTATGTGCAGGAAGGGTGTAGGAAGGAACCATAGCTATCTATTTCTTGTACAGCAAAAACTATGCACATTAACAGATTTTTTAGCTGAATTTGGACTGTCACCCTCAGACAGAAGGTTGAGGACAACATAAGTGTGTTGTCAAGCCAATTGGACCAAATTATGTGTGCTCAGTGGACATGTGCACAAAAAGGAGAGCTATGTATAGGACAATATTTTTGGAGCTTTTTTGTTAAGGTGAGAGTGGAATGTTGGAAAAGGGACATAGGTACATGTGAGGGAGGTAAGTTGGAAAGGTGAGGAAGCTCTTGCAGACACACAAGGTAGACAAGACAGCAGACAGGGTTGGTGTGTGACACAAGAAGCGGGTTAAACACCTTGGTTGAGGAGGGTGTTGTGCAATTCCAGTCCCATGGACATCAGACACAGTAGCAGTGTGACTCAAGTCCTCATTCATGGGAGTGTAAGCACTGGACCTTCACTGCTCCTGTGGAGGCAGTGGTTGATGCTAGCACATGGGGCGAGGCTGCCCCACCAGGATGGACAGCATGCTCTTCATCCGGCACAGGCGTGCACCAAGAATTTGGTGCAGCAGCCCATGCACCATACCTAGCAGTTCCTCACAGGTGACATAATCACCCCCTCCACTTCTACTCCCAGAGGGGTGACCACCCCCAGCCTGTGGGGCAGAACTTCCCAATGGCCCAGGTAGTGCAGGGGCAGCAGATGGGGCATCATCAGGCTGTGGCCCAGACATGCTGGGCCCCAGTGCATGAGCGGAGGAACCAAGGTAGGTGTATCACTTGGAACTGGTGTACCTTGTTGTGCTGTAGTAAATTAAATATAAGCATAAGGTAAAAATAAACTTAACCAAACAAATGTTAGTATTAACATACCAGAAGAAAATGATTATTCAAAAGAAATAGAAAGGGATATAATGAGGCACACAACAATAAATAACATAAATGAAAGTATATTAACAGCAAGGCAATATAAAATTATACATAAGACCAACACAAGAAGCAGTTACAAATAATATATTACTATCAAATCATAATAGGAAATATAATTAATAAATTAAAGAAGAGAAGAGGTGGGGTGAGAAAGAAAAAAAAATGTGTAACTTTGCAGGTAAAATTACTACACAGAGTACTACTACATATATAAGATTTCAGTTGTGAATACAGTGACTAGAAATATTGTATAGATGATGATGCATGTACATAGCTCTCAACCTGTTAGCATGGGACATTATGAGCCAAGCCTTACCAAATGGTACAAAAGCACAACTACAGGGAACGTTTTTACATAGTGTGCTCATACGTTAGTAGCAAGGTGTTCTGATAATGCATTTGCCAATAAATTGCATTCAAAGTAATGTCATGTATCTGCTAATCAAGGACCAGTCATATGAGGCAGTAGTGATTACATTGATTACATTCTGTAAAATTCTGACAGTTGAGATGTATGTTCATGTACAGTAAGTACACTAGACAGCTGGTCATTTCTCAGTTGGTTGCCATGGGATTAGAACCCACAAGCAGTAACTACAGGGATAATATGGACTTTATTTGAATATAATGAATTCTCAAAATACCATCTCCTTAAGACTTTTATTGCAACATTTTGTGTGAAATCATACATTTACACACATACATACCTGTGTGCTGTATCAGATTGGAACCCAAATGCAGTGACTACATGAATAATGAGCACTTTATTTGAAAACATTCGTTATCAGTGCACCAGCTCCTTTTACACTGTAATGCTTAATGTCAAATTAAATTTAGCAGTTACACACATGTATGGCTGTGTAGAACGTCTGTTAGCCTAACCATATACCCTGTTCATTCACTGAGTGCTATCTATAGCATATTTCAGGGGAAAATGATCAGAACTGAAGCTTGACACTTAGATTGGGTATTGTACTAGATTTATTTATGAAATTTGTTGCTGCATTATGTGAATATGTGAACAGCTGACTGGTGCTGGATTAGAACACACATGCAGTGAATACAGGAATAATGAACACTTATTTGAAAAGATTAATTATCAAAGCACAATATCATTTTAAACTTTCTGGCATTTAGACACATGGATAGATGTCCTGGACTTCGGTTAACTTACCCATATACCATGCTCAATTACTGAGTGGAATATACTGCATTATTTCAGACAAAATGAGCAGAATACAAGCTTGAACCTTACTCTGGGTATTGCACTACATTTATTTCTGATATTTTTTGCTGCTTGCTGCATTTTTATTCAATTACATGTAACACTTGACTGGTATCAAATTAGAACACACATGCAGTGAATACAGGAATAGTGAACACTTTATTTAAAAACATTACTTATCAAAGCACCATCACCCTTTAAAATGTATTGATTAATGTTGCTTCAGCTTTGGCATGTAAACCATGGAGAGCTGTATAGGACTTCTGTTAAGTAACCCATACACCCTGTTGATTTACTGAGTGCAACATACACCATATTTCAGACAATGAGCAGACCAGAACAGTGACTCTTAATCTGGATAGACCCCAACATTAACTGATGTTTGAAAGCTATACTACACAGTACTACATGATTTAACTTGCTTTACCATTTCAGTTAGGTAGTGACACATTGATAAAGTTGTAAGATGGCCCAGGTATGTCATACCTGACTGTTAAGACTGCAAACAATGTAGATAATTTATTGTATAATTATGTTATGAATTAAGTTATTGCTTTCATGTTTTCCTACTTGCCACACAATTGCCTCATCCTGGCCAGGAACTCTGCATGGGACTGGACATTGTGATCCCTCTCTTCTGCAGCTGTGGTAAGAGAAGCAAACCATTATGCATACCAGTTTTGCACAGATTCAGCTTGTGTATTTCTAAATTACTGATAAACATAGTTATGTATCTGTGGGGTTTGCCCAGCCCTAGCTTCTTGGACCCAGGTATCCAAGGTTCCCTCTTTCTATGCCTCAGGTTATTGTAGTGGTGATGACATTGCTCAGCAGTGTGGAGGATACCAGTAGCCCTGGCGTATTTCCTGGCCAACCAATCCTAGGCCTCAGCCTTATACTCTGTAGTCACCCTGTAGCAGATGGGGTTAATAATTCTTAACCAGGAGTCCAACAAAAATGCTGGACTCCTGCACTCTCCACTTCTATGCATGAAAACACACTCCTTCACCAGCAGCACTGGGCATATCCACAGCCAAGTTACGACTCCAACAAATGATGTGAAACTCCCACTTACTGGCCTTTAAATAGGCTGCTATCCCAGCCTTCCACATCATGCTGTAACTTTCAAAAAAGCACCGCCATGCTTATCATAACACAAACTCACACAAACCATGTGTATGTGCAGTTTACCAACAGCAATAAATGTAAAAAGTATGACAGCTCAGGACATGAGCCTGGAATCTACTACACTGTAGATCCTGACTCAACCTATCTAGCCACTAGGATAGTGAAGGGAACTTGTATATCTTCACATATACTACAAAGGTTCTTGTATGAGTAGTGCAGCTTCGCTGTGTGGGTTTGTGTGCTGCTAAGCACTGCAGAACTACAGCAATTGAATACATCTGGTTTCTAGTTTCAGATGTCTAGCAGATGTCTGCTGTATATATAAGCAAAGTTAAGCATAGCTGCACAACATTCCTCACCATGCAAACAAGGACATACACATAAAGAAAAAATAAAATAAAATTGCAATTTCCTGAAGTAATATCTGTTGTTCACCTTTCGGTCTAAGTTAACAGGGTAAAAGGTAGTGTGCTGTGCTTACCAACTGTCCAGACATTTTCTGGACAGTCCACCAGTACGGCACAGTCTCTACAGTGTCAACTACATGGATTAAAAATCTGTGTTACTGTGCTGTCTCTTGACAGCACGGCATAATTAATATGTATGGCACACTGCTGAGGAGGAACCATAGCCATGTACACGGGTACATTCTTTGTAGGCTCTTCATGGAGCATACATGGATTTTACTGAATCCTGAGGAAAGACTTAGCACTTCTGTGTTTCTAAATACAAGGACTTTATCAGAGTACTCCATTTCACTCTCAGCTGCAAATAATAGATACAATCTTAAAAAATAACCATTCACAGGAAACCCATCCACATCTCATGAATAAATAATTGCTAACATGTTTGCAAAACATTAAAGACCTTGAAAATGCAATTTTCAGCACAACATTATAATACAAACATAGCAATAGATAAACAAACTCAACATTAATAAAACTAGGACATGGAAAAGATGAAAAGAAAAAAATAATAATAAACTATTGCTATACTTAGAAACTAACAGAACAATTATACAATCAGCGGTAATTAACATTCCTCTTAAAGACAATCTTAATAGACAAATAATCATTAAGCCAGGGAGACAGAGGCATTTAGCCATAATTGCTATAGCAATTATTTAAACTCAAGCAGAGTTTCAGGATCAACTCCCCTTTCTGGTAATGCTACCCTATCAATAGTAAAAGAAAATGTCTTAAAATTAAGGCAGAAAGTCAGATGTCTAATAATAGCGCTCATAGACTTATTCTTTTTAATGTCATACATATGTTCCCTTATCTTTTCTTTCAACTTCCAGTTTGTTTTCCCAGTATAGAATGCATCACATGACATGCAGTTCACAACCTACACCACCGATGTAGTGTTACAATTACATATACTAAGACAAGCAGCCCAGAGTTTGTACCCCACTAACCACAGAGTTACCAGCAACTGTCCTGTCAGGAATTTAAAACCTCTGCTTGGATCTCCATCAAGAGGTCAACAGTGTAATCCCTATCTAAAAACATGCAAAAAAAGATGGTGTTATTCTTTACTAAAAATCAAATCATCAGACACTAACCTCGACAGGTGCACCACTCGGTCAATGGGAAGAGTTTTGGTTAACATGGGAAAAATCTTCTTCTTTTTTTAAAATGTACTTGTGTAACTGATTTTCACAAGATTAATTATTTGGATATTTCTCTTGAAGAAAATGATGTTGATTAATGTTACACATCCAACATTTTTAGAAAAGAAATGTTTTCCAACTTGTATTTACACTTAGCAGTTGCCACCCTTATCAGACAAAAGGTGTTGTAAAAGGTCAGATAGTGCACCTGTCAAGGTTAGTGTATGATGACTTGTTTTTTAGTAAAGAATTATACCATCTTTTTTTATGTATTTAGTTAGGGACTATCCTGTTTACCTCTTAAGGGAGGTCCAAGTAGAGCTTTTAAATACTTGATAGGGCAGTCTAGCCCCTATATTAAGTGTTAAATGAGTTGGTGACAACTCTGTTGTTAATGGGGGTACAGACAGTGGGGTACAAAGTTTAGTGAGTTCTTCGTATCTGTTTTTACTATACCATATAGTAAAGATGTTTGCAAACACATTGGATCAGTAAAAAATAATTGGAATCTTATTCTTTTTTTTTTGATTAATTGAAATGAGTTTTGGGTCCAAACCCTATGGTTGTTTTTAGTAAAGGAAAGAATATTACATTTATATTGGAAGGTAACAGTTTTAAAGACAAACCAGTTTTGAGACAGAAACACATCCAAAGAACTACTCAACGGCTGCATATAAAAACAATAGATTTATTGGTGAGCGTTTTCGTGGTGTTGAAACATCACTTCTTCAGACCTAATAAAAACTAAACTGCACTCTACTTAAATACCACTCAATCATTGACACGCTCAAACCGTTTCACATGTCATCATTCAACTATATGCTAGTTAAACTCACACTACCTAAAAGCAGAGGTATACTCAGTAAGCATATACATACTGACACAAAAAGAAACACAAAATAAAAATAAAAACACATCATAATAAATACATATCCAATGTGCAACATCTTTAAGAACATACAAAAATGTAAAAAAGGCATTGTACTAACTTCATTAATGTGCACTACAGAAAAAGACAAATGTATCAAGGCAAAACTCCCTGTATAAGCAATGCTGACAAACCTGCTAAAAAATGCAGCATTATATTCATAACAGAATGTTATTTTCCTAAACAATATATAGTCATATAGAAGAGTTCAAAACAGCATGTTTACCTATGTAGTGGTCTGGACTTCAATATGGGTTTGAAAATTAGAAACAAAGACACAATGCATTGGCAAGGCATGTTGACAAGACTGATGCCAGTCACAGTTTTAGGTTTCAGGCAATAGAAATGGTGTATGGTAATGAATGAGGTGGTGATATAGTGAATTTGACTGCAACAACAGAGAGCAGGTGGATATTGAGGCTTCGAGCAGACAAGGGGAGGGGGCTGAATGAAAAGGTACCCCTCAAACCCATATTGAAGTCCAGACCACTACATAGGGTAAACATGTTGTTTTGAACTCTTGTATATGATATTATATTGTTTAGAAAATAACACATTCTGTTATGAATATAATGTTGCAGTTTTCAGCAGGTTTGTCAGCATTTGCTATACAGGGAGTTCTGCTTGCCTTATTTGTCTTTTCTTTGCAATGCACACATTAATGTGTACATTTTACATTTTTGTTTTGTTTTAAAGTATGTGATGTGATGTATTGTATTGTGTATGATTTTATTTTTATTTTTTTTTTTTGTTTGTGCTTCTTTTTGTGTCATATAGTATATGCTTCTTTAGTATACCTGTGTGAGTTTAATTTGAGTTTAAATGAGTTGCATGAGTTGAATGAATGACAGTGAAAAAATGCTCAAAGTGTCAATGATGAGGAAAAGTAGTTTAGTTTTTTTAGTTTTTTAGAAGTAGAAGTGGAAAGTTTCAAGACCACGTAAGCACTCACCACTAAAACCAATAAATCTTATATTTACTATTTTTATTTCGCTGAGAGTAGTTCTTTTGAGTTGTTTGTGGTATTAAATTTTGAATAATAGTAAGACCAGGACTGTTTTATACTGACCATTATCTTGTTTGAGTTTTTAGACAGAGGTGTATGACAATGTGTGTTAGTTTAAATTTGAAAATTTACACATATATACATGTGTGTTTGGCTGGTGTGGTATATGATGTTTTTTATATACTGAAACAAATGTGAAATTTGAGTATTGTAACAAGTACTAAGTGTGTAAAATTGCATTCATAATAAACATATAAAAAATACAAAACATATATAAATTTGAAAGAAAGGATAAGAAAGCAATTAGATGACATTAAATGAATAGTATGTTGTTATCTGTAAAAATGATATAGATACTAATTTTTATTGAATTTTAAGAATTAACTTATTATTAGGGAGATAAAACTCTCACTCAGGTCAAAACTTAATAATTCCTTAAGAATTAATTAAGAGGCAAGCTAATTACTTTTTAGTTTTTTTGTGGTTCTGCTGCAGTTTCAGGTTTCTTTTGTGTGGTTGATATTTCCAAGTTCGATGGCATCTCATGCAGGCAAATTGTTCCAATCACAGGAAGTTGTTTTACCTGTCAAGTTAACCATTCTACTTCAACAAATAACCAAGTACGCTACTCCAACATGTGAGGATTGTCAATAAATTGATTCCATGTTCACCAAACAGTTTACTAAACCATGTGGGCTGCAGCAGTTACAAACTATTTAGTCAAGCTGGTCAGTCATGGAGCTACGCGAGTGTTGTGGGAGATGTGAACAGTATTTTTAGTGACCCAGTAAGTATATAATCTTTACCTGAGGTTAATTTTGAAATTTGGTTTTTAATCCTCATTTTCATTTGTTGCTGTATTGAATAATGGTATGTTAAAGTCACAGCTTTACAAATTTGTAAAAAGCTGTTTAAGTTTAGGAATTTGGAATTCGAGAATTTATATTTAATGGAATGTGCTCAAATGAAGTGCATACCAAAAGCTTTGCATGTATGGAAGTGCCCTAATGTGGTGGATGTTAATTCCACCATACATGATGAATTAGTGAATCTTTTCAATGATACTGGGCTCAGATTTTATTCTTGATGATAAAAGAAAATGAGTGGAAAACTGACTTATTTAGTAATTAAATTAGGACACTCAACACTTCCACTAGTAATGATTTACTGTTCCCAACATATAAAGCCTATTGCAAAGTTTTAGTTTGTAAGATTGATAGCAGTATCAAAAATAATAGCGTATGGAAAGTGCGCAAGCTGGAGAGAGACAGACTGGACTACAATGAGGGAAAGGTTTATCCTAAAGTTGGTCAACATTTTAAATTTGGTCAACAGCAATTTTCTCAAGTTAATTTACCTAGGGTTGATTTGGAAAGTAATGTAGATGAATGTTGTTCTGAGATGGCACAAGTTGCCTTTTTTATAGAATGCTCAAATCCAACAGACATGAAAGGTTGACATATAGGTTACATGAGAATTTCTGGTTGAGCAACAACAACCAAGATCACTACAAGAACAACTACTCAAATGACTGTGGCAGAGGCAGTGGCGAGGATTGGAACAGAAGGTGTTGACTTGGCCTTCTGGCTGCAAGGGAAGGTTTAGTCTGAGGAATCTGGACTCTTTTATGATTTTTAACTAGTGTCATGTTTCTTGTTCTGAATCTTGTTTATCAGTTTTTAAGTAAGGTTTAATTTTATACCTAACTTTAAACTTGATACAGTAGATGCATTAATTAAATTAAAGTTGTTTGTTAGGAATTTAAATTTCACATTTTTTTCCTCATAAAGATGAATGTAGTTTTGATAGGTTAGAACTACCCAGAGGAAAGAGAACTTTTTTTGCCATCTCCAGTCCATGGGTAATGGTGTTCAAGAAGGTTTGTGAGAACCATTTTAGAACTATTTATAAGCAGAAATTTAAATGGTTGGACAACCTTTCAGTGGATGAAAGGACTTTCCTCAACAAACTTATGTGTGATAGAACTCTTAGAGTTATGAAACCGGATAAATAGGGTGGTATAGTTATTATGGTCAGTTTTGAGTATTCGACAAAAATGTTTGAATTATTGTCAGATGAATCTACATATAGTAAAGTATCTACTAATTAGATTAATGTTGCATATGCTAAAGTTTCAATTTAGTTTTACAACAGGTAAAACCAAGTACCATAAGCGTGATCCCCTGATGGCAATCAAACGCTGAATAAACTTCAAGGAGTAAGACACTGTGTGCACTTCTGCAAGTTCAATAAATATTTATTTCCAAAATAGAGTGAGCGCTTTCGCCAATAGGCTTCTTCAGACTCTTAAAACAAACAAAAGAATTTTAAAAACCTTTATAAAGCCCTCCATGAAATCTCATTGGTTAACGAATGCATCACTATTAAAAAAACTCTTTAAAGCAATACATACATCATATATAATACCATTCCATAAATTCAAACCACAAGGTCTGTCAAGAAACTAAAATCCAAAAAGTGTACATGTTAAAATAGAGCGGAATTCTATTCAGAATATAACTTACATATATATGTGCAGATCTATTGCAACTTCTATCTAAAAAGAAATAGATAAAAATAAAGATAAACAATAATAAGAAGCATTCCGCTTTCAATAATGCCAACAAAGACATCCATCATATTGAATATAAATAAATTCATAAAATGAAATGACAAATATAAACACAAATATTAACAGAAGAATGGAGAAGGAACACACTGTAAATCATTTAAATATAAACTTTGATGTAGGTGAATACTATATCGTGTGGAAAATACTACATATAACCTAATATCTAAACATATAAAAGCTAACAAAACGTGATCTAGCTTAATCACATGGAAAAGGTGTATATCATCATGCGCAATACGCTGCATGTAGTTAAAAGTCCTACCATATAATAGCACATGAACAAACCTAGACTTAACCAACCAAAAATATATAGGTTCTATCTATTTATTCTTTTATTATGTCATGTCTAAACCTAAATATTGCACGCTATGTCAGTTCTAATAAAACAACTGTATTTAATAAACAGTTAAATGAACTTTTTTACAAATTTGGTGAGTAGATAGGTAGATTTGAATTCATCTATCATGTTTAATCAATTTAACACCATAAAACCACTGCAAATAAAATTTAACTATAATTACTAAAGTCAGCGAATGTCAATTTTAAAAGACACCCCTTGCACTCACTCATTTCGTAAAACCTCGTGTCAAAAGCTGTTTGATTACTTCACTCTATGTAACCTTCTGCTTTTCAAAAAAGGTTTAATTTGTACCTTGTCATTAAGGCCAGGAGGTATGTCCGATCTCCATCTAATAATCCATTTAGTCTCACTCTCTAGTGTCCTGTTAATCAAATCTCCTCCTCTAAAGCCTTGGAAAGTGGTTTGAATGACATAAAACTTAAAGGTATGATCTACGCCTGCCACTTTGTTATGTCTTGCCAATGCATTGATACCTGAACCTATTCTGATAAGATAGTTATGCTCTCTGATGCGTTCTTTCAGGGTACGGTTGGTCTTCCCTATATAGTAGGCAGTGCATGCATTACATATAGCGACATATATTACATTCTTACTATCACATGTAGTGTTAGTATTAAAATTAAAAATACGTTTTGTCACAGGATGTGTAAAAGTCATGTCCTTACTAATAAAGGCACACTGATTACACCTACCACAAGGTACAGTGTTCCTATTTACAATACCTTCAGTACAAGCTGTATTCCTTGGCCTACATAGTATACTCTTTAGATTGGGATGATTTTTAAAAGTTATGTGTGGTGTAGGACCTACAACCTCACTAACATCTCTATCTGATCTTAAAATATCCCAATGTTTATACATGGCTTTTTTAACTTCTAAACTCATCTTCATTCCGATCAAGGTTTTCAGTATTAGGTTGTTCCATGTATTCCATGAAGTACGGTCTAGCACTACTGGACCTTAGAGATTCCACTGTTTGGATAGTTTCAGAAATTTCTTTCTCATAATAGCCTCTCTCTAGAAACCTTCCCTTCATCTCCTGTAATCCATTTTCATAACAGGATTGATCAGGGTTGAGTCTTGACACTCTCATAAACTGCCCTTTTAGGACATTATTAAACACATGACGGGGATGCATACTTTGCCTATGTAATAAATTGTTCCTCTGGCATCCCTTCCTGTGTATAGAGGTATTTAACATGCCGTTTGACATTCGATATACCTCAACATCTAAGAATGAAATATGACTGCACGAGAAATTCATAGTGAATTTCAAAAACTCAGTCGTGGAATCAAGGTATGTAACAAAAGCTTTAAGAGAGTGCTCATCCCCCAACCACAAGAAAAAAAGATCATCTACAAAACGGAAATACATGCCTACATACTCATTAAAGTATGGAGTACCATAAAGGTATTTATCTTCCCACCTGGCCATAACGAGGTTGGCGTAGCTATTCGCACAAGACGTGCCCATAGCTACGCCATCCCTCTGTAAGTAAATATCTTCATTAAATACAAAGATATTATTAGTCAAAACAGTTTCAAGCAGCAGTGTAACCAAATCTATCTTCTTATCAGAGAACTGTGAGTGTACTTTCAAATATTCAGTGATGAACCTAATACCTATATCGTTCGGAATTACCGTAAAAAGACTAACAACATCCAAGGTGACTAAGAAAAACTTTTTGGTTATCATGTAGATGTTGTGTATGGGAATATAAATCAAGTAAGAATTGCTTACTATCTCTTAATATTCTCTCATTCTCATTTACTAATGGCCTAAGTATGTCCTCCAGATAGAGAGACAAGGGTTCCGTAACCCAACCTTGACCTGCCACGATGGGTCTCATAGCTGGATCACTCTTATTTTTATGGACCTTAGGTAAACCTTGGATTACCGGTATAGTTGGATCTTTAACTTTAAAGTAATCATACAATTGTTGAGTTATATCAAAGGACATAACCAGGTCATCCAAAGTATGATATACACTAAACACTTTATCAACCAGTTCGTTCTGATTTATTTTAAGGTATGTTTGTGTATCATTAAGCATATTTTTCATCTTATCTTCATAATAAGTAGTATCCATGACGACCACAGGTCCACCTTTATCTGCTGGTCTAATAATAATTGACCTGTCATTCTTTAAGGATTTCAGAGCTTGTCTTTGATTATAGGTTAAATTCTATCCATGTTTGTTAAATTTCTTATCTTGGTAACATTTATAAATATAATTCTCTAATACATTCCCAAATACTTCAACTGTTGGGTGAAGTTGTGGAACATATACACTATTAGCACGAAACGTATTCGTTCCCATTTGAACATTACCTTGTCCAAAATCAAGCCTAAGCTGTATATTCCGGATAAACAACTTGGTATCTATAATGGTATCAACCAAGTCACTATCTTTAGTGGGAATAAATCCCAACCCTTTATTTAAAACTTGCTCTTGATGTTTACTTAAAGTTTTAGCAGATAGGTTAATAACTAATGATTCTGTCTCCCCCACATTTTCTTTATTGTGGGACCTTGTTGTGGCTCCTCTATGGACCCTTTTCTCTTCTGCCTCCCCCTGCTGGTTGATCGTTTCTTGTCCAAAAAATAATTCTGGGCTATTGGGAGTGGTGCAGGTAATCTATACAAGGTTGGGGTTGTACTATTTGCTTTGGGTCTGACTACTGCAGCTCCTGACCTTTGCACATCAGTAATACATCCTGCCAAACCTTCTTCTAAATCAGGGTTCATGGCTTCACCATTAACTTGTGTGGGATCTGAACCCTCACTTGCCTTAACAATGTCAAGCTGTTCTGCATTCTGTGCAACAGAACTTGTGTCTACATTAAGACCGCTATCATTACCTAAACCAGTAATATCATTTCTCTCTAGTGTTGTGTTTACTGGTCGTATCTCATTGTTAACAATTGGCTGGACAGTGTTAATATCAGGTGAAACAGTGCGCAGCTCTACATATCCATTGTTTCTAACAACTCTATTAGTGGGCCCTTGTGGTATAATTGAATCATTATTACTAAACTGACCCAAGTTCCTGTCCCTGGGCCAAGTAAAAACGTGATTATTTTTAAAATCGCGCATATCCCTGGTGATCTTGGTCTTTTTTTGATCAAATAGCCGTTTTTCCATCAACAACACATCTTCTAATACTCTTTCTAATTTTACAATATAAACATTCTCAACGTACTTAGTTTTAAAGTCATTAAATAATTTGTTAACCAACAGTCTCAACTTGTTCTCTTCAGGTAAATGGTAATCGATCAATAGCTTCATATAGCTGAAGCTTAGCTCTAAATTGAGCTGTTGCCAACGATACAAAAGGTCCGGGAATTGATTACCAGATGTGGGCATCTTCAAAACGCGAAGCCCACGCGGTATAATACGTTTCAATAAGCATACTTCGAAGTACTGTCTTTGGACTTGTAACCTTTTCAATTTGATGAAAGCAGTTTCAAATTCTTGTAAATCTCGTGTAGCGTTAAAGTTACTTACATCAGCTTGGTTGTTACTATCTCCGTCGACAACCGGTTCAAAGTCCAACAACAGATTAGTCTCTCCAGTCACACAAACTTGAAAACGTTCCACAAACCTGTTGGTACGTTCCAACACGGACGGAACGTACGGTAGCTCAATGTTAAGATTACTCTCGTTCGCCATCCTCTTTGGTAGCTGCGCTGACGAGTAAAAAATAAATGTAAAATCAAAATCCAGATGCAGAGCAGCCACTGACTGAGACGGGGATCCATGCAAAAAGTATGAAATAAGTAAAACCAAGCACCATAAGCGTGATCCCCTGATGGCAATAAAACGCTGAATAAACTTCAAGGAGTAAGACACTGTGTGCACTTCTGCAAGTTCAATAAATATTTATTTCCAAAATAGAGTGAGCGCTTTCGCCAATAGGCTTCTTCAGACTCTTAAAACAAACAAAAGAATTTTAAAAACCTTTATAAAGCCCTCCATGAAATCTCATTGGTTAACGAATGCATCACTATTAAAAAACTCTTTAAAGCAATACATACATCATATATAATACCATTCCATAAATTCAAACCACAAGGTCTGTCAAGAAACTAAAATCCAAAAAGTGTACATGTTAAAATAGAGCGGAATTCTATTCAGAATATAACTTACATATATATGTGCAGATCTATTGCAACTTCTATCTAAAAAGAAATAGATAAAAATAAAGATAAACAATAATAAGAAGCAAACCTTTTGTATCGTTGGCAACAGCTCAATTTAGAGCTAAGCTTCAGCTATATGAAGCTATTGATCGATTACCATTTACCTGAAGAGAACAAGTTGAGACTGTTGGTTAACAAATTATTTAATGACTTTAAAACTAAGTACGTTGAGAATGTTTATATTGTAAAATTAGAAAGAGTATTAGAAGATGTGTTGTTGATGGAAAAACGGCTATTTGATCAAAAAAAGACCAAGATCACCAGGGATATGCGCGATTTTAAAAATAATCACGTTTTTACTTGGCCCAGGGACAGGAACTTGGGTCAGTTTAGTAATAATGATTCAATTATACCACAAGGGCCCACTAATAGAGTTGTTAGAAACAATGGATATGTAGAGCTGCGCACTGTTTCACCTGATATTAACACTGTCCAGCCAATTGTTAGCAATGAGATACGACCAGTAAACACAACACTAGAGAGAAATGATATTACTGGTTTAGGTAATGATAGCGGTCTTAATGTAGACACAAGTTCTGTTGCACAGAATGCAGAACAGCTTGACATTGTTAAGGCAAGTGAGGGTTCAGATCCCACACAAGTTAATGGTGAAGCCATGAACCCTGATTTAGAAGAAGGTTTGGCAGGATGTATTACTGATGTGCAAAGGTCAGGAGCTGCAGTAGTCAGACCCAAAGCAAATAGTACAACCCCAACCTTGTATAGATTACCTGCACCACTCCCAATAGCCCAGAATTATTTTTTGGACAAGAAACGATCAACCAGCAGGGGGAGGCAGAAGAGAAAAGGGTCCATAGAGGAGCCACAACAAGGTCCCACAATAAAGAAAATGTGGGGGAGACAGAATCATTAGTTATTAACCTATCTGCTAAAACTTTAAGTAAACATGAAGAGCAAGTTTTAAATAAAGGGTTGGGATTTATTCCCACTAAAGATAGTGACTTGGTTGATACCATTATAGATACCAAGTTGTTTATCCGGAATATACAGCTTAGGCTTGATTTTGGACAAGGTAATGTTCAAATGGGAATGAATAAGTTTCGTGCTAATAGTGTATATGTTCCACAATGTCACCCAACAGTTGAAGTATTTGGGAATGTATTAGAGAATGATATTTATAAATGTTACCAAGATAAGAAATTTAACAAACATGGACAGAATTTAACCTATAATCAAAGACAAGCTCTGAAATCCTTAAAGAATGACAGGTCAATTATTATTAGACCAGCAGATAAAGGTGGACCTGTGGTCGTCATGGATACTACTTATTATGAAGATAAGATGAAAAATATGCTTAATGATACACAAACATACCTTAAAATAAATCAGAACGAACTGGTTGATAAAGTGTTTAGTGTATATCATACTTTGGATGACCTGGTTATGTCCTTTGATATAACTCAACAATTGTATGATTACTTTAAAGTTAAAGATCCAACTATACCGGTAATCCAAGGTTTACCATAGGTCCATAAAAATAAGAGTGATCCAGCTATGAGACCCATCGTGGCAGGTCAAGGTTGGGTTACGGAACCCTTGTCTCTCTATCTGGAGGACATACTTAGGCCATTAGTAAATGAGAATGAGAGAATATTAAGAGATAGTAAGCAATTCTTACTTGATTTATACTCCCATACACAACATCTACATGATAACCAAAATTTTTTCTTAGTCACCTTGGATGTTGTTAGTCTTTTTACGGTAATTCCGAACGATATAGGTATTAGGTTCATCACTGAATATTTGAAAGTACACTCACAGTTCTCTGATAAGAAGATAGATTTGGTTACACTGCTGCTTGAAACTGTTTTGACTAATAATATCTTTGTATTTAATGAAGATATTTACTTACAGAGGGATGGCGTAGCTATGGGCACGTCTTGTGCGAATAGCTACGCCAACCTCGTTATGGCCAGGTGGGAAGATAAATACCTTTATGGTACTCCATACTTTAATGAGTATGTAGGCATGTATTGCCGTTTTGTAGATGATCTTTTTTTCTTGTGGTTGGGGGATGAGCACTCTCTTAAAGCTTTTGTTACATACCTTGATTCCACGACTGAGTTTTTGAAATTCACTATGAATTTCTCGTGCAGTCATATTTCATTCTTAGATGTTGAGGTATATCGAATGTCAAACGGCATGTTAAATACCTCTATACACAGGAAGGGATGCCAGAGGAACAATTTATTACATAGGCAAAGTATGCATCCCCGTCATGTGTTTAATAATGTCCTAAAAGGGCAGTTTATGAGAGTGTCAAGACTCAACCCTGATCAATCCTGTTATGAAAATGGATTACAGGAGATGAAGGGAAGGTTTCTAGAGAGAGGCTATTATGAGAAAGAAATTTCTGAAACTATCCAAACAGTGGAATCTCTAAGGTCCAGTAGTGCTAGACCGTACTTCATGGAATACATGGAACAACCTAATACTGAAAACCTTGATCGGAATGAAGTTAGGGCGTACTTGACTTTCAGTAAGATGAGTTTAGAAGTTAAAAAAGCCATGTATAAACATTGGGATATTTTAAGATCAGATAGAGATGTTAGTGAGGTTGTAGGTCCTACACCACACATAACTTTTAAAAATCATCCCAATCTAAAGAGTATACTATGTAGGCCAAGGAATACAGCTTGTACTGAAGGTATTGTAAATAGGAACACTGTACCTTGTGGTAGGTGTAATCAGTGTGCCTTTATTAGTAAGGACATGACTTTTACACATCCTGTGACAAAACGTATTTTTAATTTTAATACTAACACTACATGTGATAGTAAGAATGTAATATATGTCGCTATATGTAATGCATGCACTGCCTACTATATAGGGAAGACCAACCGTACCCTGAAAGAACGCATCAGAGAGCAAGAAATTTTACGTCCCACTCACCAGGCTGAACAAGGAGAGGGTCACAGTAAGCTGCCTATCGGGCGCTAGAATCCGCCACATAACACAAGCACTCGGGTCACTCCACAGCAAGTACAAATATGACACAGTCATTGTCCATGCTGGTGTGAACGACCTGAGACGTACCTGCCTGGACTGCATGAAAAGAGACATAGAGGAGCTCTCTGATTATGTAGCCCAGGCAGGTATGACCCTAACCCTGAGCAGTATCCTTCCTTCACCAAGAATGATGCCACAATATAGAGACAAGATGATCAGCTTTAACAATTGGCTTAATGTCTGGTGTCATTCAAAGGGGATCCAGTGTCTGTCTGCCTGGGATGACATGCTTGACAAGCCACGCTGTTTCTCAAGCTTGGACGGCTTGCACCTGTCACCCTGGGATTCCGGATATTGGCTAAGGCTCTTGCCACCCCATAGTGCCTTTTTAGGCAAGGCTCAAATTCTAAACCTACCACCCTAGAAAACAAAAATGGGAAGAAATTGAGGGTAATGCTGCTCAATGCCAGAAGTCTAACTCTCAAAATGCACGACTCGAGGCCCTTCTCAGTATGGAGAACATCGATGTCTGTGCTGTAACTGAAACCTGGTTCAAGGCTCCTGAGAGCACCCGGCACTATTAGGTTTTACCTCATATCATGCGTTCGGACCCAAAACCCGGACCACTCCACAAAAGGAGGTGTATCCATATTCATAAAGGATACTCACACCTCCAGGTTGGTGGCAACGCATGAAGCGAAACCATCCAGGTGCAACTAACAATAGGCAAAACTGCTCTACAAATTGTAGCATGCTACAGGCCACCCTCTCAAACTCAGGAACCCCACACAGCCTTCCTGAAGACACTGGAGGGTATAAATCTATCTCCAAACACCATCATATTGGGTGACTTCAACTACCCGAATATAGACTGGGAACATTACTCAAGCCCTAACTTTCTAGCCCAACGGTTCCTGGAGTTCATAAATTCAAATGCCATGGAACAGCTAGTCACTGTTCCCACGAGAGGAGAAAATATACTAGATCTCATTGTCACAAACATGGGGACAAAATGCTCCACACGGAAGTATATCCCTCATTGGTGAGATCTGATCATAAACTAATCTCACTGGAAATCCACATCCCCCCACCCCAAACAAAAAGACCATAGTGAAGAACTTCTCTAAAGCAAACTTCACACTACTCAAGACTGGTGTGGTATCCTTCAAGGCCCCTGAGTCAGAGGAAACCACAACCCAAGCTGCGGAAGCCCTTACAAATGCCTTCTATGAACACCTCCAGGACTGCATGGATCAGGCAATCCCAAATAAAACCAAGACTCTTTCCACAAAGGGCAAACGTCCAGTCTGGTGGACCCCAGCCATTAACAAACTTTACAATAAGAGGAGAAAGCTATTACATGATAGAACAAAATCCATAAAAGGGAAGTCACCCCTGATCATTATTAGTAAAAAATACGAGCACTCATAAAATCAACTAAGGCCAATTTTGAGAGAAAAATTGCCATGGATTCAAAGGACAATCATAAGGCCTTTTTCAGCTATGTTAGGAACCTGGGTGGAAACTCACAGATATGCTCAGAATTAGTCCAAAATGATACAAAAATCACTGAACCCACAGACATTGCCAACATACTGGCAGACAGGTTCAGTGCAAACTTCACCCCTCTCCCCTAAAGGAGAGATAACTATCCCAGCCGAGTGTAGCCTCCCGGACATCTCAAATGCGCAGGTGAAAGCTGCTCTCTCTAAAGCTAAAACACAGCATCAATGGGACCGGATGGTGTCCCCGGCTGTGTGCTACACGAGCTAAATGAGGAATTAAACCCGCACATAAGGCAGCTGTTTAATCTCAGCCTTACCACAGGATCGTGCCCAAGGAGTGGCGATGGCAACTGTGGTCCCACTCCACAAAGGTGGCGCCTCTGGGACCCTGGTAATTACCGCCCCATAAGCTTAACAAGTCTAGTCTGCAAAGCTATGGAGAGGATCATAATGGAGCTCATAAACAACGATATAGGGACTCGCAGACATTGGACCCGACCCAGTTTGGCTTTGTCAAGGGAAGATCATGCCTTTGAACTTGGTCGACTTCTTGAAATAGTCACCAAGGCCATTGATGAGGAAAGGCAGTCCATACAGCCTACCTTGACCTTGCAAAGGCTTTCGACACAATACCCCACTCGGGTATTGTAGAAAAACTTACCAGCTTAAATGTAAACCCATATGTCACAAGATGGGTTGCAAACTGGCTTAAGGACAGAACCCACAGGGTTAGAGTTGCTGGCGCTGTGTCAGACTCCAAGCCGGTCACAAGTGGTGTCCCACAGGGCTCGGTCCTTGGCCCCTATTGTTTGGCATCTACTTCTCAGAAGTACAGGCCAACATGGGAGGACTTTGGCTGACAAAGTTTGCAGATGACTGCAAACTGGGCCATAGTGGAAAGTGCATCGGACACTGATATCCTTCAGAAGGGACTCACGGAAACAGATAGCTGGTGCCAGAGCCATGGCCTGAAGTTAAACGCCAAAAATGTATAGTCATACCCTTTGGGAAAAACAAGGTAACCCCAAGCTACCATATAGGTGGCAATCCACTAAGCACAGAAGAGGTTATCAGGGACCTGGGGACCCAGGTTGACAGTGGCCTTTCTTTTGACACTCACATTGCTAAAGTGGTTAGAAAGACCTTCTACATTGCCCACCTGATCATGAAGGGATTCACATCCAGATCTAGTGAGGTCATTGTTCCCCTGTACTCTTCACTTATCAGACCAATGATCGAGTACAATGCCCCATGTATCTCACCCGACATCTGCAGCAATTGGAGAGACCCCAAAAGTTCCTCACCAAAAGGATAAAGGGACTCCAAAATCTGTCATATGCTGCCAGATTGAAGAAACTCCAGCTCTATTCAGTCGCATACCATCTGCTCAGAGGTGACATGTGCCTGACATACAAGGCCATGTCCAACCTGGAATTAATGGACATGCTCCACCTCAAAAATCCAAATCCACCAAAACCACTAGAGCAAGCGACTTAAACCTTAAACGGATATAAATAGGACGTGCTGGAGGGATAGATTTATCACTCAGAGACTCCCTATGCTGTGGAATAAAATCCCGGTCCATGTGAGGCAGAGCACCTCGCTGACTCTGTTCAAGAGAAATCTAGACCTGTGGATGGGAGATCGTAGGTTTACCCCGGGAATCATCTCTGGGTCACTGCTGGACAGAGGCACAACAAACTAATGGGCACAGTATTTTTTCATATAAGGGGTGGCGTAAGCCACAATAATTTGGGCTAGGCTTATAAATACCTTAGGGCAGATAGCCTAGTATAAACCTATGAACCTATGAACCTATGAACTATCTTATCAGAATAGGTTCAGGTATCAATGCATTGGCAAGACATAACAAAGTGGCAGGCGTAGATCATACCTTTAAGTTTTATGTCATTCAAACCACTTTCCAAGGCTTTAGAGGAGGAGATTTGATTAACAGGACACTAGAGAGTGAGACTAAATGGATTATTAGATGGAGATCGGACATACCTCCTGGCCTTAATGACAAGGTACAAATTAAACCTTTTTTGAAAAGCAGAAGGTTACATAGAGTGAAGTAATCATACAGCTTTTGACACGAGGTTTTATGAAATGAGTGAGTGCAAGGGGTGTCTTTTTGAAATTGACACTCGCTGATTTTAGTAATTATAGTTAAATTAAATTTTATTTGCAGTGGTTTTATGGAGTTAAATTGATTAAACATGATAGATGAATTTAAATCTACCTATCTACTCACCAAATTTGTAAAAAAGTTCATTTAACTGTTTATTAAATACAGTTGTTTTACTAGAACAGATATAGCGTGCAATATTCAGGTTAAGATATGATATAATAAAAGTTAAATAGATAGAATGTATGTTTTTGGTTGGTTAGGTCCAGGTTTGTTCATGTGCTATTATATGTTAGAACTTTTAACTACATGCAGCGTATTACACATGATGATATACATCTTTTCCATGTGATTAAGCTAGACCACGTTTTGTTGGCTTTTATATGTTTAGATATTAGGTTATATGTAGTATTTTCCACACGATATAGTATTCACCTACATCAAAGTTTATATTCAAATGATTTTTAGTGTGTTCCTTCTCTATTCTTTTGTTTGTTAATATCTGTGTTTATATTTGTCATTTTATTTTATGAATCTATTTATATTTAATATGATGGATGTCTTTGTTGGCATTATTGAAATCAGAATGCTTCTCATTATTGTTTATTTTTATTCTTATTTATTTCTTTTAAATAGTAGTTGCAATAGATCTGCACATATATATGTAAGTTATATTCTGAATAGAATTCCGCTTTATTTTAACATGTACACTTTTTGGATTTTAGTTTCTTGACAGACCTTGTGGTTTGAATTTATGGAATGGTATTATATATGATGTATGTATTGCTTTAAAGAGTTTTTTAATAGTGATGCATTCGTTAACCAATGAGATTTCATGGAGGGCTTTATAAAGGTTTTTAAAATTCTTTTGTTTGTTTTAAGAGTCTGAAGAAGCCTATTGGCGAAAGCGCTCACTCTATTTTGGAAATAAATATTTATTGAACTTGCAGAAGTGCACACAGTGTCTTACTCCTTGAAGTTTATTCAGCGTTTTATTGCCATCAGGGGATCACGCTTATGGTGCTTGGTTTTACTTATTTCATACTTTTTGCGTGGATCCCCGTCTCAGTCAGTGGCTGCTCTGCATCTGGATTTTGATTTTAGTTTTACAACAGTTCACTAGTCAAGACGTATGGGAATACTGTAATGTTTCCAAACTTGTAATTTCTTCCATTGTTTGGCATATCCATGATTCATAAATGTAGCCAAAGCCTTCCTTTAAAATGAATTCTTGTAGCAAGGGGTTCAAAGACCAAACTGCTGGCAGAATTTATTGATCTGAAATGCAAAGGCTTCTTTCATCTAAACCTTGTATTTTGAGAGACTCTTGGCCTTTGTTGGAAAACCTGGCTTCCTTAACCTTTGATGAAGGGATAATGTTATTACTGTTGATGTCATTAATATATATACAGTTATTCCTCATGTAATTGGATTGGATTGGTTTTCTAAAGTTTTGAATACTCAAAAGAGCATCTCTTCATCAGAGATTCAGGTTTTGCTGCTGCTTTTGGAGTTGAAGTTAAACAACAATTTTATGTTTTTGAAGTGGAATATTTCATCAAATTTCCAGTGTAGCCATGGGGGCCGCTTGTGTTCCCTTATATGCTAATTTTGTTTTGGCTGTTTAGGAAGAGCTGCATGTTGTTACATGGTTATCATAGGGTTTGGATGATATTTTTGTTCTCTGGAAGGGTACACTCTGTCAACGGGAATAGTTTCAGTTAGCACGGGAAAAATATACTCTTCTTTTAAAATTTACTTGTGTAACTTATTTTCACAAGATTAATTCTTTGGATATTTCTCATGAAAAAGATTATGTTCATCAATGTTACATATCCAGCATTTTTAGAAAATAAATGTTTTCAAATTCTTATTTACACCTCAGCATTTGCCACCATTATCATCAGAAAAAAGGTATTGTAAAAGGTCATATCATGCGCCTATCGAGGTTAGTGTCACATCATTTAGTTTTTAGTAAAGAATTACACTATCAGTTTTGCATGTTTTTAGATAGGGTTACCATGTTGACCTCTTGAGAGAGGATCAAGCAGAGGTTTTAAATTCCCATTAGGACAATTTTGCCCCTGTTTTAAGTATTAAGTCAGTTGGTGGCAACTGTGTTGTTAGTGGGGTACAGGCTATGGGGGTACAAAGTTTAACGAGTTCTTCATATCAATTTTTTTGCTATTACATACAGTAAAGATGTTTGCAAATACATCAGTAGAAAATAATTGGAATCTAACTTTTTCGGATGAATTGAAGTGAGATTTCGGTCCAAAACCCATGGTTGTTTTTATTAAAGGAAAGAATATTAAATCTTTGCTGGAAGGCAACAGCTTTAAAGACAAATCCATTTTGAGACTTGGGTCCATGAGAAAGTGTGTTAGTTGTAAATTTTGCAGGTTTATACATGAAGGACCATACAATGTGGTATGTGGCTTTGACAGAACAATTTCTTGTCCCAGTAGATGTAATTGTAACAATACAGATGTGGTGTATTTAGCAAACTGCATGTCATGTGATGCATTCTATACTAGGAATACAAATAGGAAGCTGAAAGAAAGGATTAGGAAACATGTGTATGATAGTAAAAAATAATGAGTCTATGAATGCCCTTAAGAGAAATCAGATTTTAAGAAATTTATTTTTTTTTACTATTGATAGGGTAGTGTTATCAGAAAGGGGAGGTGACCTTGAAACTCTCCTGAGTTTATAGAATTATTATGACAATTGAGGCTAAATGTCTCTGTCTCCCCGTGTCTTGATTATTTGTCTATTACTAGTGTCTTGAAGAGGAAAGCTAATTCCCTCCAATTGTTCAATAGTTCTGTTACCTTCTAAGCATAACAATAATTTATTGCTTTTTTAAATTTTTTTTTTCTTTTCCTTTTTTCCATGTCCTAATTTTATTTATGTTGAGTTTGTTTATCGATTGCTGTGTTTGCTTGTATTATGATGTTATGCTGACAATTGCATTTGTAAGGTCTTTAATGTTTCTTAAACACATTAGTGATTATTTATTCAAAGATGTGGATAGGTTTCCTATGATTGGTTAACTTTTTAGATTTCATCTATTTATTGCAGCTGAGAGTGAAATGGAGTACTCGGATGAAGTCTTTGTAGTTAGAAGGATGAAAATATTTTATTGTGTATAATAAATTATATGTGCAGAGAACATCTTCATAGTTATTTATTGTTTTTTTTTTTGTGGTACTGCCCTGACAGAAGGTTTCAGAACTCTAAAACTAACCCTAGCTTCATGAGTCATGATCTTAAGAAGAGTGATGTAACTTCTCATCTTTGAAAGTGTTCTCTACTTTTAGCCAAAGGAACACAATACTTCCAAATCCATCTGCTAGCAGCTTCAGTTATTTTCTCACTAAAGGCACAAATGTTTTCATAGCTGGCATATTGATTGTTCCTAAATACTCTGGGAATTTAGGAATAATTTAATTAAGCAGTCAAGGACTCTGAGCCTGTCCCTTCATAATGACATGCTTCTTACAAGCCTCAGAGTATGGTTGCTATCTCACATGTTATACATCAACTTTCTCTGTCATCATCATCACTGTCATCAACCACCTTTTTCCCATTTTCAACATGGGGTCAGGGTGTCGTGTCAACTGTCACCATCTCTCTCTCTAATCGAAGCCACTCTCCTGCCTTCTTCACAATTCATGCCTGACTGTTGCAGGTCTTCCCTCACAGAATCCATTCACCACTTTTCCGGACACCCTTGTTTCCTCTTGCCTTCTTTCTGTCTGTCCCAAATCATCTTCTCCAGGTTATTTTCTAATTTTCTGCATATGTGCCTGAACCACTGTAATCTATTCTCTTTTATATTTTCTGGAACTGGGGCTACTTTGGCTTATATCCTTATGTCCTCATGTTTTCATATTTTCCACAGTGTGCATCCTACTACCTGTCTCAAGCACTTCATCTCCTCCATCACCTCTAGCTTTCTCAACTGCTTTGCCTTTAATGTCCAGGTTTATGTGCCATAAAGTAGTACTGGTTGCACCATTGTTTTGTATACCTTACTCATCAGCTTCTTTGGAATTCTTCTGTCATATAGTACACCTGGCACTCTGTACTGGGTAGCTTTAGCCCCTCTTATTCTAGCTTTGACCTCTTAATTCAGGCTTCCCTTCTCCTCAACCACAATTCCTAGATGCTTAAAGGCATTAACCTGTTCCATAATTTTCCATTCTATTTCAGTTTTCATTGTCTTCTTAACTCCATCATTTGCCGTCATTACAACAGTCTTATTTATATTCAGTTTCATCCCATGTGCCTTCAGTATTGCATTCCATCTCCCTGTCCCTTGCTGACATTCTTGCTCAGAATCTAGCTGTAATGCCATGTCATCAGCATAGAGCAAATATTTTGATCTGCCCCCACTGAAGTGTTTGCTAATGTAGTCCATCTACAGTATGAACACAAGTGGGCTCAGAGCTGAACCCTGGTGCACACCCACTCCCATTGGGAACCCCTCTGTGAGACTGAACACTGTTCACACTTGAGTCTTCAGGTGCTTATACATAGCTTGCACTAATTCTACCAATATTTCTGGGACTTCAGACCACTGCAGAACTGCCCAAATCAGTTTTCTGTGGACCTTGTCATATGCTTTTTCAAAGTCTAGGAATGCCCAGTTGGACTCTTTTTCTCATCTCTAGCTTCTTCTCAACTATCTGTCTCATTGCATACATTTGGTTAGCAGTGCTACATCCTGCTTTGAATCAAAACTGTTTGTCTTCCATCTTCCTTTCTATTACTCTGCATATTTGTTTATCAGTCACCATCTTCCAGAACCTTCATGTAATGCAATAGGAGATGCATACCTCTGTGTTGCCCACAGTTTTGAATTCCCCTTTGTCCTTGTCCTTGAACACTGGTACTAGTATGCATTTTCTCCCATCATGTAAGATATGCCTTTCTCTCTATATTGCTATGGGGACCCTCAGGAGCCATTTCTTCACTATCTCAGACAATATCTTTGTCATATCTTCTCTGACCTCATCTCAGCCTACTGCCTTTCCTGGCTTCATTTCCTTATTTCTGTTTTTAGTTCTTCTATGGTGAGCTCCTCCTTTTCTCTCATTGTAGGGTGTGCATAGCTTCTGTGGAGATTTCTTCATTTAGAAGCTTCTGGAAGTACTCTTTCCATCTGCCATTAATGTCTTGTAGACTGGTGATCAGGATGTTGCTGGCATCCCTTATGAAGGGTGTCTGACTATCTTCTTTATCTTTCTGTATTTGCCCTGCAACCTGATATAGTTTCTTTGTGTCATCTACTGACTTACTTTCCAGAAACTGGTAGAGTGCCTCTGATGCCTTGTTCTTTGCTATTGCAACTCCTTTCTTAGCTTCTTTGTTAGCCAACCAGTATTCCTTCCTAGCTGGGGCTGTATTTTCTATCTCACACTTTTCCTGCACTCCTTCTTTCTTTTGAACTTATTTTTTCCTGAACTTCTGCATTCCATCAGTAGCTATCCTTATGTACCTTATTTCTATACTTAGCTCAGTAGTATTTCTGTTCTGGAGTCTTCACACATGCTGTTTTGATGTGCTGCCATTCTTCTTCAGTTTCATCTATTTCTTTTTCCTCTTCTTGAGATGCTAGAGCCCTGAGTAATTCATTGAACTGGTGTGATTTCTTTCCAGTCAACTTCCAGGTCTTCAGCCTGATCTCTGTTCACCTTAGAGCCGTCTCTGACTACTCCTTGCAGCTTATTATGGCAACCAGTGGTTTATGCTGTGGGCCAGCTGTTTCATTGGGATGACATACATTTCTATCACTGATTCTACCCCAGTGCCCCTTCCTTACTAAAAGGAAGTCTACCTGAGTTCCATGTTGTACATCAATATTTGTGTATATATACCTTTAAGAAGCTATCCAAGGGCTTGCACAAGTGTATAAATACTGAGCACATGTGAACCTGACTGATATTTTGTAGTTAGTTGTTGAGATTTGAATGTGTATGTATGTAAACTCTGTTTGTTAGTTTGTTTGTATTTAAAGATGCTGTTATCCATTCTGATGTGTTTGTGTGTATTAAAGCATTTAAATGAAACCCCAAGCCTTCTTGTTATGTGTGTTAGAGATAAATGAGCGACATGGTGTCAGAAGTGGGATGTCTAAAGGACATGAAGTAAGAACCAGCATACCAAAGGGGCATGAAGTTTGAAATTGCTTTGCAAAAATGATTAGAGGCACTTGGCTCTGGTTGGAGGAATGTACACAAGTGGAATATCCTTAAAAAGGGGATAAAACTTTGCAAAGCAGGTCAGAAACAAATTTCAGGTATTAAAACTTGCTCAGCGCTATTTCTTTTTGTATAATATGAAACAGGGCAAACAGAACATTTTAAATAATATTCACATAAACAGATATGTGCGTTATTGATAAAATATTCAAATTACTACAGAAAATGTTTGAAATAAAGTCTGAATTGCATAAAACAAATAAAATAGTGGAAATTACTGCATTTTCAACACATGCATTGTGAATATTTTTTTTATAATAAGCAAAGATATCCAAGTTATCAGAAGTTTTTAAAGTGTTTATATGTTTTTGCAATGCCTCAGTAAAGCTATTTTACAAAGTACAGCCATTACAAGGCATACAGTATTTCACAAAGTACAGCCATTACACAGCATATTTTGCAGAGTACAGCAATTACAGAACATACTTTGTAAAGTACAGTATTTTGAAGAGTTTATTGTGCATTTGAATGTTACAAGCTCACAGAATAGTTTGTTCGTACATAATTACAAGGGCTATATTTTCAGTGTGTTTGTGTATACTGTGTGGGCATGGCAGATGGATTTTGAAAACCCAGTGCACTTGAGTTTGACAGTAATATTGCTGAGAACTGGAGAGTGTTTGAGCAAGAGTATGACATTTTCATACAGGGTGCATTTTCTGATAAAGATGACTCTAAAAATAGCATTTATTCTACTTTATTTAGCTGGGTCAGAAGCCAATGAAATATTAATATTTGTGTTAGAGACCAATGAGTGACACATGTTGGCCACTCTTGTATGTGATGTTGTGTCTGTCGCTCTTTCTGAACCATGTGTTGGCTATTATTAATCCATTTGCCAGACAAAAGTCTAGAATGGCCTCTCCTTCTTTATTTCTGTTGCCCCCTCTCTATAGCTCTAGCCAGTCTTCATATCCTGTTCTGTCTATCCCGATATGTGCATTCAAGTTACCCATTATCAAAAGTAATTCATGTTGTCCTGCTTTATCCATTAGGTTCTGCAAATGATGTCTGAATACAGACTTCTCATCACTGTTACAACCTTGCTATGGGGTATAGGCTGAGATTATGAATGCTTTCGAATCATTAGGCTGGAGTCTGATTGCCATGAGTCTGTCACTAGTTTTGATGACATCCCTCACTGTCTATAGTCTCTCCCTCACTACAATTACCACACTATTTCTAACCTGTCCTCCTCCTGAGGAGTAGACTTTGGATCCCAAGCCAAGTAACTTTGTTGCACTGCCCTTCCATCTTGTCTCCTGGATACATAGGATGTCCAGCCTATGTGGCATATTGGCTGAGATTATGAATACTGCCATATCATTAGGCTGGAGTCTGATTGCCTTGAGTCTGTCAGCAATTCTGATGACATTCCTCACTGTCTTCTGAGATCTCTCTCTCACACAAGTCCCATAATATCTCTTGTTTGTCCTCTTCCTAAGCAATAGACTCTGCATCTTAAGCCAAGTTGCTTTGCTGCATTGCCCTTCCATCTTGTCTCCTGGATACATAGGCTGTCTAGCCTCCTCCTTACCATCATGTCACCCACTTCTAAGCTATATCCTGTCAGTGAAATTACACTCAGTGTAGCAATTTTTAGTTTGTGTTTAGCAGTTTGATTGGTTTTTCATCAAGCTTTCACTCAACAGAGCTATCCCAGGTAATCCAAGCTGGATAACTGGACACCAGCCAGCCAGTAGCTTATTGACCCAGGGCTGCTGGGATTTATGTTGGGCACACACTGGCCATTAGGGGCACATACAACCTTCTCACCATTAGCATGGGTCCCAGGTGTAGGTCAGAGTAGTCTGGGTCCTCAACCCACTTATCAACTGCAAATGCCCTTGCCCATTCGATGACCTTAGTCAACACAACTGAATTACCTGGAGCCATATTTTACACTGTCGAGTGGCTTGCCTTGCTATGGAGAACAGTCTGTGATCCATGTTCACCTATAATGAGGATACTGTGCACCACAGTAGATGCCCAACTTGGTGATTTATGCAACTCTTCACACTATAGGGCACCATGTAGAGTCAGTGCTTCTGCCCACAGCTCCATTCTTTGGTAAGTTTGAGATGGAAACACTTAGCATGTTTTTTGGAGGTGAAAGGAACCCCATGGTGACACGAAGAGAGCATGCTAACTCCAAACCAACATTTAGTTAATTTTGTATAACCTTTTCTATGAAGGAAAACTTCTTCTGTCCTTCATAGGAAAGGTCATACAAAAATGAACTAAAATTTAGGCATTGGGGTTTAATTCATAATATACTAAGCTACAAATGGAGATACGTTCAGATGCAAGGTGTGTAGCAGCAACTTCTTTGGATTCCATTTCTTCCTAGCTTGTTGTAGAAAACATAGTTCTAGGTGTAAGATTACTGCATCAATCCAGGTGGAAAGTGTTAAGGATGGATTTCCTGAAAAAGAAGTTAAATAAAGATACTCCCTGGGACTCATGAAGCTTGCGCCAGGTGCAGACATAGCATAGGCGGTATAACGCCAAATATGGCCGCCGAGTGATTCAGGTATTATCCAATTCCACGTGCACTACCAGCGTACGCCATATCTGTGCAGCCCTCGGCTTAGGTATGCTAATCACCTCATGCACAGTACTGCACCATGCAAATGAAGGTACATAATGATTCATGAAGTGTTGCAGGCATAGCGTAAGCCCAAAGAAATGTAAACCACAAAAAAACGGTTTACATTTTGCCAAACAGAACATCAGAGTTATGAAAGTGGACCAGACTCATGTATTACTAAGTTAACATATGCCAATGGCTAAATATACAGCCAATGGCATAAGAAACGATGCACAACACCTAAAAAACAACATTTAATGTCATGTCCACAGTAACCCAAAGTACAACCACAGGGCATGTGTGTGCAAACTGTAACACAAGGAAAATATACAGAAATGTCATAAAATCACAATGTAAAACAAATCATGATTTCACCATAATACTCAATGGTATGCATGGTACACCATAACCAAGCTGCAAGGGTTGCTAAGGGTCTGTGACAGTGTTCGGCATGGTAACTATGAATTAGCAGCCAATGCAGTGCAAATGAGGCAAGTAATAGTGAATTGCAAATGTCCCGCCTGACTAAGGATGTACCATACGGCGCAGCTCTACAACACCAAGGAGTGGCTTGGAGGTATACATGACATCAGCAGTGGGGTGTGCCACCGTAGCTGTAAGCACATTGGAGCAATGCAAATCCGGCCTGCCCGTTGCTAAGCAAAGCTGCAGGATAGGGTGGGGATGTAGGTATAGCATCGTTTAGCTGAGAGCACATATGGTGCCCGAAAGCGCATGTGTACGCAGATGAAAACATGCCCGAAACCCAGTAAGCGGATGCACGCTTCGCACACTACAGCTCAAACAGGAAGGTCAGGGGAACAAAATAAGGAAATGCCACAGTAGAGTAATTGGAGTACAACTGAGCAATCAGCACCTATTAACTCACAGTGGGCAATCGTCGGCAGCTAACAAGTCTGCTCGCAGCAACCTGCAAAACAGGATAGGGGAGGTGTCGGATTGCAAAGAAAAGAGAACTGTCATAGCAGAGCAAAGCAAACCTGCAGTAGATCGGCCATGGAACACATGTAGTAAGATAAGCCAGGTTTAGAAAAGTACAAATGAAAGCAGGCTGCTGGATGCATGCCAGAAAATGGGAGGGGAAACATTAAGAAATGTTAAGGGAAGGGCAAGAGGTAATCCACGGCAGCCAAATGTAATTCTACACCAAAGGCACCACAATAGCAGTACCTGTGGTAAAACACATAAGATAGCCTGTAGCTCCGATGGTGCATACACACCTTATGACATCATCAGTGTTTACAGCACAATAGTATAAAGTGTGTAGGCACCTCACACACACCTGTGTATTCCCAAACACTGCACCATCAGTGTAAACAGATTGGGAAATTTACAATGTACATGTTAGGAGCTGCCATAGCTGTGATTCATCACCATGTGTTAGAGACTGAAGGTGTTGTGGAGGATGATGCTGACAACCACCACAGGCTCCGGAGGAGGAGAAGAGTGTTTAGACCAAGGGTAACCTACCAGGGGCTACATGATCTGGAGATAATAGAGCATTACAGGGTGGACAGGGATATCTTACAGCAAATAGTTGAGCTGTGCCGGCCACACCTGAGATCCAGAAACAACAAAGGGGAACCCATCCCAGTGGACACAAAGGTATATGTAAGCTTGCAAATACTAGCCACAGGTACCTTTCAAAGGCCAACTGGAGATATAATGGGGATCTCACAGGCATCAGCATCCAGGGTACTACACCAGTTCCTGGATGCTATGTTACCACATGCCAATGAGCATATATACTTCCCCCGAACTCAGGAGGAGTTGGCCAGCATTATGCATCTCTTCCACCAGGTGGCACACTACCCGGAGGTACTGGGTACGATAGACTGCACGGACATACATATCAAGTCAACACCTGGTAAGCATGGTAGGCACTACATAAACCACAAGGGATACCACTCCATCAACTGCCAGGTCATGTGCAATGCCCAGGGCATTATTATGGATGTGTGTGCCGGCAGCCCTGGAACCTATCATGACTCCCACATCTGGCATGACTCACAGCTGTATCAGGTATTTGTCAGGGGGGACATCCCACATGGCCACCTTGCGGGGGATGCTGGCTATGCACTAGAGCTGTGGATGATGACTCCCATCAGAAATGCACACACACCCATGCAAGAATGCCATAATGAGGCACACACACAAACCAGAATCATCTAAGAGCGTGTGTTTGGGATGCTGAAATCATGGTTCTGTTGCTTGGACATATCTGGTGGAGACTTGCAGTACGCTCAAGGCATGTGTGCCCACATCTTCATAGTATGTGCCATGCTACATAATATGATCCTGCGGAAACAGCTGCAGCAGGGACTTAATGGCGAAGGCCCTCACAGCCCACTGCAATTGCCAAGGCCATCACAGGCACAGAGGGATTCAGACCATGAACACCCTGTGCCAGCCCTAGTAGGCAAATGGAGTCATGCCCAATATGCCCACATCTTGGCAAAGAGGGAACATATAGCACATAGACTGACAGTGTAGGCCCCTACGGACTGACACACTTCTCCACCTGCACACACAGTAAACTGGATGGCACACACATGCGACCACATGTAAAGTGTAATGTATAGGTGGCCTACTGTGTGAATCCTACATAGGCAGCCCTCAACCATTGCACACACAACAGCTATTGGAACAAGGAATGTCAACACCTGAACAGTACATGCACCTAACAGCATATGTTGATACTGTATGTATAGGTTCCTAGGTACATCGGTAGGTACACGCCCGATCGTCAGAGGCCATTCATTAACAGAGGCAAACAGTGTCTGCTGTCACCACCACATCGATTAACCAACTGTCCCTCAATGGAGCAGAGGCAATTGAGTGATCCATGTGTGTAATCACTGTTCCCCACACACTCTGATTGGCTTACCTGCTGTATTAATGAGGGGCTCCATATAATGTAATCAGGGATGTAGTGGCAAAGCATGGGGAGTACCCATGACAGGTATCTGTCACCCCAGCATGCTCCACCTATGGTTGTGTGAAGGTGTAGCACAATATAGTGTGTGGCTCACTGTGACATACATTACCAATGCTGGAGCACATCCATTAAACATCACTTGGACATACCATTAATAGGTCTCATCCATATGTAAACTAACTGAGTTACACATTTGATTGCAATATGGGGTAACAGCCGTAGTACAGTCCACATACAAAACACCATAACATGTGTACAAATCCCAGATGCCCAAATGGTAAATGCACTGACTGTCGTGTATGTTCCCAGTCCCACGTCCTGCAAGGGATGTTACGTAATCCCGAAGGCACGAATAATGGATGTTGGATGCAGGTCATCAGATCAGGTTTAGCACATGTCAGTGGGATTATGCATTGGCAAGTGCTGGTAAGCGTCGTTTAAACATGAATATACGGATATGCACGAAACAGGGCTAAGATTTTCTGAATATCACGCAGATCATGGTCAACGATGTCCGGAACAGGTGAAACTAGCATTATTCACCCCTGTACTAATAGTGCCTGCTCTGAAGGGTAGAATGACCACTGCCAGGAGTAGAACATGCAATCATGTACACAATCATCTAACACTAAACTATCCGAGATGTACCAACGGCAGGTGTGTATTGTGACAAGTTAAAACACAAACGTGCGGAGTCCAGGAAACAGTATACACTGACTTGTACACAATGAAAGGTGTGTTCTCCCTTTCACTCTCTCTCTCTCTATATATATATATATATATATATATATATATATATATATATATATATATATAGTTTACTATTAAAGGGTCGAACGGCACTCCTTCGAATGTCGTATAGTCGACACCGGAAGGTCGTAAATGTCGAATGTCGAAGTTGGATAATCAATCTAGGAACGGTGTTAACATGGGTTGAGGTAGGTGTTCGTATTATTCTTAACTACAAACATCTCCCCTACCTCGACCCATGTTGAAATCCATTCCTAGATTGTTTTTCCGAGTTCGCGATTAGCAGTTACGGCCTTCCGTTGTTGACTATATGACGTTCGAAGGAGTGTCATTCGACCTTTTAATAGTAAACCATAGATATATATATATATATATATATATATATATATATATATATATATATATATAGATAGATAGATATAGGGTGATAGAGAGATATACGTTGATATATACATATTCACCTATATCTGCAAATATATAGACAGGTCAACGACATGTACACAACCATGGAGGTACAAATAAATAGGATACTGCCAACTATCGAATGTGTCACATACCGACACGCTTAATCACAAGGCTGAAAGACCGAAAGACCACAGTACTGGAACACGAGAACCGAGAGTAATATTATCACAATGTTAAGAGACATGTAGTTATCGCTGCCAGTGCTGCGGTCCACGTAGGTACTGTGTTCTACTGTGTACGTGATTGTTGTAGTCTGTATATGTGTGTGTTGACGGTGCCGTGTGCATTTCTATGGGACTGAAATGTGTGTGTGTGTGTGTGTGTGTGTGTGTGTGTGTGTGTGTGTGTGTGTGTGTGTGTGTGTGTGTGTGTGTGTGTGTGTGTGTGTGTGTGTGTGTGTGTGTGTGTGTGTGTGTGTGTGTGTGTTTGCATCGTGTGTCTGTTAGTGCTAACTCAGAGGTAGATCAGTATGGTAGGTGTGGTCATAGCTGGCCGTAGGCATACGGTTACCACCTGTCACACTTTAAGAGGAACAGCCCCTCCCTGGGCAGTTGTGTCCTGACATAAAAATTAAAAAGGGCAAATGTCCGAGATTGTTGGACATAATTATGTCCCATATATTATGTAATAATTGCATTAAATAATTATGCCTGTATCTAAAATATGTAAATGTTACATGAAACATGATAAGTAGCTAAAGTGCTTCAAGAATAAGTATGTATTCAGGATAAAAGTATGTTCTATCCTGTGTACTGCCCGTGGGTATGTGTCGGCTTGGAAACACCGATGTGTGTCCTGCAAATGCCCCACTATGACCATTTGAAAAGGTGGCAACCCATGCCAAAGAGATTCAGTCACCAACATAACTGCAATAAGTGCTAATATCTGTGACAGAAATACATGAGACAGCTGTCATTTAGTAACACTCCCTTACATATTGATGTATTTCCGGAGGTATTGAAGTATCAACCTCTCTGGCATGCTATATAGAAACCAATTAACAATGGCTCAATGTATAAGCCCGTTAACAACCATAGTTTCTCAGTCTACTAAATGATAGGTCTTCAATTAGGGAAGAAGCCCACACACATATATGGAATATGTAGAAATGCAGTCCCCACAAACCTGTATATGCTATGTACACCCACCTACATCTTCCCCACATCCAAAACAATTGCAATACAGACTGTAATAACATCACAAACATCCACTCACTCAATTACATCTGCAGAACCGTTAACATACCTTGTGAAAGACACATTTGTAATGGCGCAGTGAAATCGTAGCTGTTGTATAATGGAACAGACGGCGATGTTACAGGTTTTGTTTGCAGTAGTCCCTTATCAGATGGTTGAGATGACAGGTACACTCACATATAGAACCACATACTCTAGCTGTCACACACAATCCATGGGGGACATGAATTCAAAATATCCATGTTGCTCCAAATAGCAGTTGCAATTCCTCACAACAAAACACATACAGGCCATCTCCCTGAAGGTAGGGCAAATGGGCAATGCCCAAGTGGAGAATTCAGTTATACCCCACTGTTGCCCTGTAATTTGTGAATGGCGTAGCGGCACAGCTGATGTGCATGTAATAATTTACTCAGGAACACCAACTGGTGGCAGGAAACCACATGTTACAGGTATCAACGTATATAAGAATGCCTTGCCATACATTCAAACTGTAAGCTCATACCATAGAACCGTTTAAACAGTAAAGGTGTAAGAGAGATATTATACGAAGACTCAGAAACAAGGTATGTAGAACACTCATACAGTATGTCAGTGTATGTAGAGCCTATTTTGTAGTAAAGTGTACGCAATGCATAAAGTGGGAAAAGGTATTATGTAGTGATGTCTTGTTGAGCATAGTAACAGTTGTAGAAATTGTGTGTCCTGCTGTAGGCCACAAGGTAAACATCTCATACACCACAAGGGATGCTACATGAGGGCTTTAAGAATAACAATTCCACACCACCCGCCGTCAGTGGTAGGGTTTGTCTAACATGTATGTGCCATAGCAGGGGATAGTATATGTCGATATACTGTAACAGTAGGCATGTGTAACGGCATATAATGAGAATAACATGCTTAGGGTGGTCCTGTTGTGCAAGTATGCTGTGCATTATCGGATAATGTTTAAAATATGTGTACTGTACAGTATTGTAGGTAGGTATGTCAGATATTTTACACAGCATAACTGTTATATCATGCAAACAAAGGGTATCATTTATTGGCATGTAGAATACACAATAACAGGATACATATGGCTTGTAGTCACGGGACACTGTAACAGCATGATAGCTAACTGAAATGGAAGAGCTACTCAATTATCCACGCACAAAGGACATGTAATAGCGTCACAGGATCATAGTGAGGTACTATCCTGTCTGGTCATGTCCATGTGTAAGCCCAACAACAGTGTTTTCACTGGTGGCACCTCCCTAGGGTAGTGTCCTGTCTGTGAACAGCAGAGCCATGTGTTGCCTGCACCTGTGTATAGTACAGCCACTGCAGTGATCCTTGGCATACATGTGTGTCTCCCATCCACCCATCGAGGTATCTCATGAAGAGTGCTAGTGAGTGTCCCTGCTTGATGTACATCGGAATCATGTTCCAAGGCATGGTGAGTGTCTAGTTTAGGAATGTATCCCTCAAGCATGTCCCACTCATCATTGCGTTTGTGCACATATCCATGAGCATGTTGCTTTCAGTGGCCTTTGCTTATGTTGCTTATGTGGAGTATATCCATAAATATTGTTGTGGACATGGGCCCTGTATGTTCAGCAGAGGTCACCCCTGAGTATGCAGTATGCAAATGTGTGCAGTTGTGGTGTCCGTAGTTGTGCCGCATATGTCATCCTTCGGAGGTCAATAATCCTCATAGTGTGTTAATGTTGTGGTATGTAAAGGTGTTGCTGTTCCGTAAGGTACACCCCAAAAGGGGTGTTGTACCCCTGAATGTGTGTCATACATCAGGAGTATAGAGATACAATGGGTGCCTTTGTTCTAGCTACAATCCCATTACAGATAAGGGTGGCCACATAGAAGGATATCCATGCCACATTGGCAATATGGTTATCAAAGGAGTGGGTGCTATATAAGTGTGTACTAAGATCCCATATAATGTCACATGTATGTAGGGGACTGCCACCTATGTGACAGTGAGTGGGTGATTGGTGTAATCCAAAGGGGATGTCTATTCACCTTGTGTTATGCAGCTTGAGGCCATGTTATTGACATCAGGTATCCGTCACAGTGACACCCATATGGAGTGTGTCTGTATCAACTGGTGGATCAATCATGGCTCCTTGTTTGCAGTCATCTGGAAACCTATTCAGGGAAAGTCCCTCTGTGCTAGCCTGTACCTCAGGTAAGCATATACTGAACATGAGAGGCCCTAAGACCAAGGACTGTGGTACACCAAGTGTAACTGAATTACTGTAGGTACCATGGTATACTACCCTCATTTTGTGGGTCCTGTCCATGAGCCACTTTGCATAACATCCCAAGACGTAGGGGTCGATGTGCAGGTGGATGTGTATGTTGTCAATACCAGAATGGAGAACAGTGCTGAAAGCCAATGAGAGGACAATGTAGGCTGTGTGGACCCCCTTACCCTCATTAACTACCCTGGTAACTGTATCAAAGGAGTCCACCAGGTGTAGGACCCATGGTCTGGCCCTAACAAATCCAAACTGGGTGGCATCAAAGGTCTGGAGGCCACCAATGTCTCTGTGAATGACTTCCATGATGATGTGCCCCATAGCCTTGCAGAACAGTCCAGTCAGATGTACAGGGCAATAGACCCTGTGGTTCATTGTGATGCCACCTGTGTGGAGTGTGATGACTGTTGCTGTGCACCATTCAGGGGCCACAATGTCTGATACAAGGGTATTACTGAATCTGGTGGTCAAGTGGGGAGCCATGTCATTCTGAGGTTTGTGTAAATCACAGCCTGGGATGTTGGACGGTCACATGGAGTCTATGTTCCAGGCCTTAGAGGGTGCAGGTTGGAACTGCATAGTAGTGACCACAGGGACTCTGCATTGTTCCTGTATGGATTTAGGCGCTGTAGGGAGTGAGAGGGTGTAAAGTTAGCATTGAACCTATCTGTCAGGATGTTGCCAATAGCAGTTGGTCTGTAATGTTCCTGCCTAACCGTCGTGTGTCAGAGCAGATGTGGGTATTGCCATTGAGTACTGACATACCTCCATAATGCTTTGTGGTAGTCCTTGGAATTTGTCACAGCAATGTTTACATAGCTAGCTTTGGAGGATGTGATAACAGATCCCGGATTCCTACTGAGGCTGACAAGTGAGCTACCCCATCTATGGGATTGTACTCCACTTTGCAACAGCCACCACCTTCTGTTGTACATTATGTGCATGGACTGGACCCCCAGAGTGGCATCCGTTATCTGGTGGGTACCATCATAGCTCTGTTTGGGATAGCATGATCCATGCAGTCGTGTAAGTGCTAATGAAGTGCACCGGTGTATGTTTCAGCATTTGTAAGTGCATTGTCCATCTGCACGGGTGTCATGATGTTTACTACTGCTGTCATAAGACGTCTGATGTAGGTGTTGTAGAAATCTTCTACTGTGTATTTCGTGAAGGGTGTGGTGCCGGGATGTGGATTACAAGGGTGATTAGCATATGTTCAGAAACTACCAACGAGGGGATAAACCCAGGTGTGGAACACCAGTCACATGTTGGTAATGTCCATGTCTAGGATATTGTTGGTCTTGGTGATGGTGTGTATGGGTTGATCCAGCTGAGTGGAGGTTATGAATCCCAGAAAGCATTGGCCTAATGTGTCGGTACATGAGTAGGCATCTCAGTTAAGTGTGGGGTAATGTCAGTCTCACATCAGTAGTACCTTTCTGAACCCTACTGTTCAGTACACCAAGAAATGAGGGCCGGTAACCATGGGGGTATGTTGTTGAATCCATAACAAGTTTCAATGTGTATACCAGTTCTGGCCACAGTTAGTTGCACGTGGATCACCTCTGAAGCATTGTGCTAAAGAACCAGCCTGGAGGTGTGTACATCCTTGTGAAATATGGACACACCTCCACCGTGGGTGTTCTGGTCCTGGTTACATGATCGAAAGATGTGGTCTGCGTGTAACCTGTCAGTGCAGGTGTGCTCTCTGGAACCTAGACGCAGGTCCCAGTCACTGCAGAGATATCGAAGTGGTCCATTATAAGGAGTGCCTCTCCTGAGTGCGTTAGAGATGAAGATGTCAAGCATTGAGTAACAGTACCCCAGGTTTTGCTTGCCTGTTCCTGTTCTGGTGGTGAATGTTATTGGAAACTGTCCAAGACAGGCAGTATAGGAGCATCAAGAGCATTACATGTTATCTGTACTCCCAGGGCTGACAGGTGCTGGTTTTCTGTGCCAAGGAATCGTATTTTGTTGACCATGTCATTCAAAGCAGACAGATACTGGATGCCTGTGGAATGACAGCAGAAGCATAGGCAACTGTTGAAGTGAAACATTCAGTCGTTGTACAGTGGTATCAGTCTGGATGAATGCAGAATGCTTCTTAGGGCTTGGGCTATACCTTCTGGGCTACAAAACTGGAGAGCTATTGCATGTTCCTGTACATGTAGTCCAGGAGGTTACATCTCAGGGCAGTCACACTAACATTGAGAATGGCAGTCAAATCATACCTGATGAGGTGTGTCATGGGTGCATAGGTTATGTTGCGGATCCTGTAACCCGACAGCCAGATGTAAGTGACTATTGCCTTGTTTAGCCTGCTGAGTGGGACATCAGTGTGACCACCTACAGAGTCACCTATGACTGGTGTGTTGTGCAGGTTATGACACCCTATTGGCTGTAGTTGATGTGCACACATGAGTCTGTGTGCTATAAATAATTGGTGTTGTGTTTGGTGATAGGGGCTGCCTCTGTTGCCTACACAGAGTATGGAGAGGTTCTGCAAATGTTGTAGTCATACTATGTGTGGCCTGTGGTGGTGGAGATCTAGTGAGACTATGTGATTAGTGGGGTGTGTTGCAAATATTAAACGCCCCCACATGAATGTCAGGTTATGTCTGGGTTGGTGAGAGCATTAACCCCGGCATGGCTACATATGTGCATCTCCCACAGGCTGTAGTGTCATATGTTGGGAGGTGAGCATTGACTGTGTACATGAGACAATTGCTCTATTGCCTCATGTTTGCCATATTCATCATATAGACAGGCAATAACACTGGTAATTGACACTTGGACATGCCTGTATATTCAACCATGTCTCACAAGATATGTGAGTTACGTGTGTACAACTGCTGTTGTACTGTAAGCAAACTGGAAATGTAAGGACAAACAGTGTACCTGTAAGAAATGAGTTGGAATGTGTGCTATAGTAATAAGTACCTCATGAAGTGCTTACATGTCCTGAACAAGTGATGAGCATGAATATGCAATACTGATAGGGTGTTGGATAATATAAACCCACTGCAACCCACAAGTGGAGACGGCAGTCATAATTGGAAGAATTGCACTATTACCCTGCTGAGTATGGTCTGCAGGTCTATGAACCTTTATCAACGTAGATGTTAGCAGAAGAGATGTAGATGACAGTACGGATGATTTCACACTGCATAGCATACCTGTGACAGGTCATAGGACATCACCCATACTGTGTTCCAGCTACACTGAGTATACTAGATGTACCTTTGTATGTCACGGGAGTGTTCTACCAGTGGCGTGTTGACAGAAGCAACACTACGAAAGGTGTCTGAGTGACATGTGCATATCACACCAGTGGCAGCTCCAGTAAAACAGGGTTATTGTTTTGTACTCCCTCCTCATAGTAGCCCATACCACACAGACAAATGGGAGGCATCTGCATATGTAAGGATGTGAATGGACATGACCTAGGAGCAATAGCTGTCACAGTGTTGTGGACAACATACAGAATGGGCTTTGTGGGTGAGGTGCGTGACATGTGCACAGTCTGACAGCCGATAATAGCATTGTCATTGCTAGGTGAATAACCCTTTACCCATTAAATACCACTTAGGCAGTGGTCAACATTATGTACACTGTGTGTAAGGGATGGTGCTGTGCAGTTCACCTCCCTGAGCTGGTGATGTCTCCAGACCTAACAGTTAGTCATACAGGGCACCCATGTCATGACAGGGTGCCATCCATGAGCATGGAGATCATTGAACAGGCATACTCAGCACTCGGGTGACCAATATCAGATCACATATCAACTTTCAGGGGTATTGGGCATGCGTTGATGGGCGATACCAGCCTTCAATATCCTCACCTCCACTATGCAGCATGCTGGCTACCTTGCATAAAGACATGTGCTGCACTGTGATGTTGGACATACTACACGTACATTTCTGATCTGAAAGACATACGTCATGGACAGCCACCGTCCCACTACAATGATCAGCACATGCTAGACAGATGCGTGTGCCATACATGTTACATATTCCTGCCATACCATACAACTCTGTCCATCAAAGCTGCACATGTCATCTTTGTCAAACATGGTGCAATGACCGCATGGTAGATGTATCATTAACTGTCTGGATAAGTAATGTGGTACTGATGCACCTGGCGGTGGCAAAATGGCTGTTGGATACAGCTAGAAAACCTTGCCCATACATGTCATGGTTGATAGCCATCCCTGCAAATAACGTCCGGCTAGCCATTGTCCCATGTGTATCACATGTGTAGATGTATATGGCAAAACACATGCATGTAATGGTTTCCATGCACATGTGTGCATTGTCACTGCTCATGTCTGTAAAGGCAGTGTATGTGTTGATATGTGACATATACACAGCATCAAGGTCAACAACATTACTGTGGACACATCCAGGCATGTGCTGGTAGGTAAGAACACCAGTACAGCAAACAGACATGCCCACATCAAGACAGCATTCACATCGAGTATGAGCAATGTAATGAGGTGACACACATATATGGTGATGATATCCAATGCACAACGGGTGTTACATGGGTGTGACACAAACATGTCAGTCGTGTCAGTGTCATGACAATTTGCAAAGATAACTGTTCATATGTACTAGAGTTAATAAAAATGCATGTGCAGCTGTATCTCTGTACATCTCTGTGATACTGTGACCTGTCTCCATCATTATGTCTTCCAGGTAATGTCTCGTTCACGCCTGCCAGTGTATAGCCGCCAGGAGGATGATGTCCTCATCCCGTACCTCCTTGATAACTATGAGGTGTTGTTCAGCCATGTGCCACAGCATGCCCAGCAGCATGATGACCTGTGGCAGGAACTACGTAGGAGGGTTAAAGATGTGGGTGGCCATAACCACACCTACCAGCAGGTGCACAGACACTGAATGGACCTGATACGACATGCAAAACAGCGTGCCAATGCAATCGCCAGGGAACAAGGTTGAACAGGTGGTGGGCCACCAACCCAGCCCCCACTCACACGCACTGAGGAGCTACTGGCTAGCCTAGGGACACCCTCAGAACAGCATCCACAAACAGTAGCTGCCATCGTGGAGGTGGGTGTCTCCCAACCACTGAACCTGGAGTTGCCTGGTAAGTCACTAATGCACATATGACTATTATATTCCATTTAGTTGCATGTGTCACTGTACAATATGTAATGTAACATCATATGCAAGGTATGTTTACACACATGCCACATACTATTGTTTGGTACCCTGTGCATGTGCACATGTGCATACTATATGCTGTTTTACAGGCGAATGTGTTAACATGCACAGTGCACCCTGTAGCTGTCATGCAGTCATGGATAATGTTCAAACCACTGTGTCACCCCTATACAGGTACCTCTGGCATGCTGCACAGACATCATTTCATTGCAGGTGAGACAGTTATCAGTATTAGGCATGTTAATGCGTATATCTATTCGCCATGTGGCCAGTTAACACATGTACGCATAATGTATGGTCCAGTCACGATATGCAGGTCGCATCTGTCATCAAGGACACTGACTACCCATGTGCAATATATTCAGACTAAATGAAACACCGACATGAAACCACAGTATCTGACATTGCTAGATGTGTGGACAGCTGTGCATACAACGTTGGAGGTGTTGTTCAATGTAGGCATATGTACTATACATTGGAACAACACATGTGTGGTACGCAAACAGTACCACACAGTGAGCTGGGATGTGGGCAACCCACAGGATTCACCATTGTGTAATATGCCCCTGCAAGGTGTGCACACATTGTGATGTACCATTTGACAAGTCCCAGACGTAGTGTTATGGCTGCAATATTGTCTCACTATCCCATAATACATACCCCGCATACCAAACATACAACCCGTTGTCTGCATAACCCCGTGGACAGTGACGTATCTGACATCTATGGGTGTATGTCATATGGGACAACACAGACATGTGAGATGGCCATCACAAACATTTGGCCAACACATGTTCATACATGGCCATGGAGGATGGCCAGAGACATGTAGCCACACAGTAGATGTGATGTGTATACACCCTGTTGCATATTGTCAACACATGGTCCAACTATAGCCTTTGTTGAATGGTTATATAGTTGATGTGGAACACTGGACATCCTAAAAGCCTGTGCACAGCTTGTAGAGGTGTCACTTAATTCAACCATATAAGATGTGTTGAACATCATGACTGTGTCATGGCATGATAGTAGTCACCTGTACAGCTTTCACAGACATAGACACCACATTAGGCCACAGATACCGTACATTTCCCTTGCTGCTGTTGGACATCACTGTCAGCCGTGCACCTCGTGTGTGTGTGTGTGTGTGTGTGTGTGTGTGTGTGGTACATAACTGTCATGTGGGACATGGTGTATTAACAAGTCTGCCATGTGTGGACATGGTTGCTAGGCAGCTAAGACATGCTAGTAGTTGTGCAGGGGTGTCATCCGTAGGTCTTCCAGTGACCTATCACATGACACAGCATGGTTTAGTGTGTATACACTTCACCGGTATGGGTCACAATCCACAGTAGTTATGTCATGTGTTTGCATGCAATCATGGCTATGCATTGTGTGTGTATTGCACACTGTATAGCAATATAGGCACCTCATTATGCCATGCAACGGCATAGTGTCTGTACTTCACACTCTATAGCAATGTAGACACCTCATACTACCCATCAATGCCTATGCACATCTGCTAAAAGTTCTTTCTATCTGTAGGGCATACAGACAACACTGCAATGTGATACCCATTACGCCACTGTACATATGCCAGGACACCATTGTGTCAGACATGTATGCATGTCAATGCACACGTCTACAGATTACATGTCATACTATATGTCAATGTCAAGGTCACATCAGCCATGTGTACTGTTAACCTGTGCTGGTCCACATGGTGTATCACAGGGATGCATGCTTACTACCATGATTGTGTGAACTGCATGGCTTCTGATATGACACCTGCTTGCTGTTGTGTGCAACCCAGGGAGGTATGCTAACTACCACTATTAATGTCTGAGCTGCATGCCGTCTGCTGTATCACATGCATGCTGCATGCCATCTGTCAAATCACATGCATGGTGAGAGTGTGTGTGTGTGTGTGTGTGTGTGTGTGTGTGTGTGTGTGTCTGTCTGTGTGTGTGTGTGTGGGGGGGTGTCTGTGTGTGTGTGTCTGTGTGTCTGTGTGTGTCTGTGTGTGTCTGTGTGTCTGTGTGTAATGTAGAGTCTTTCTTTGCATTCACAGGTGATGTAGGTACGTTACTCTCCTGCGGTCCATCTGATGTTAGTGTCCCCACAGATACTAGCAGTGATGAACATATGCGTGAGGTACAGGCTGGGTGGTCAGGGGCTGAATCTGTGCCAATTTTTGCCATCCCAGCTATGTCCCCCTCTTCCCCGCACACAGTACTCATGCCAACACATACCCATCTCCAGTGCCATAGAGGAAGGACATTCAGCGTGTGTTAGCTCAGAACAGGAATGTGTGGTGGCTACAGAAGGTGTGTCTCCACACCATGGTGTCAGTGTAATGACTGCAGATGTGCCACACAGACATGTGGCCAGTGCTGCTCGTAGGAGGACCTCTGGCAGACATGCACCTGCAGGACAGAGTGCAGCGGCTGGTGTCACCAGACGCATGTTCCAGACTGTAATAGTGGCACAGGCACGTGCTGAATGGCAGAACACAGAAGGGTAAAGGCTTCAGAGGGCTGCTATCCATTCTTTAAACAACAACATCCAGGCATTGGCAGATGCTCAACAGCAGATCGGTGATATTCTGGACAGGCGATTAGGTGACATGGTTGGAATCCTTGACTTGTCAAATGGTACATCACAATGTGTGCACCCATTGCAGGGGTATATTACACAATGGTGAATCCTGTGGGTTGTAATGTAGCATCATATGCAAGGTATGTTTACACACATGCTACATACTATAGTTTGGTACCCTGTGCATGTGCACATGTGCATAATATTCGCGAGCGTGAGCTGTCTGTGCTGGAACATCTGGTAGGAGTGAGGAGTAGGCCACATGGATGTAGGCCAGCTACACCACCTGGTGCAGGTCAACGTGAACGAGCCACCTCACATGCCCACTCCCACAGTGCTGGTAGCAGTAGCAGTGCAGCTGGTGCTGCGCTGTCCACACCAAGACACAGCAGGCCATGTGGACATGGACCTGGACGTTCCCAGCGGGGACACAGTTCCAGTGGACATGTGTCATCGGACAGTAGCCAATCTGTACCTTTGCCTGGTGGTGCCCGTGCAACCCCTGGCAGGCACAGGTCACCTGGCCATGGCCGGACACAGTGAGTTGTACATCCTGGTCTGTACAATCTGGAGCTGTCAATAATACCACTGTGTAGGCTGGACACTTGGCAGAACTGTGTGCCCACACACACGCACACAGCAGAAACATCTGTAGGGCACCGCAACACCCACATGCATAATGACCACACATGTCCAATCAGATTACTGGCCCTAACCCACACACATGATGCCATCCACTGGTGCAGCCTATGCCCTTGGCAAACATTATCACCCTGTGCATATGATGATGCCTGTGCCGCATCCCTGTCATCCACACCATCGGTGCAGGGACTTGCTCATATGGTCTGATGCACAGGGTGAACAGAATAGTGAGTAGTGTATATTACATTTGTTGTGTACTGTTGACACGCACCAGACATACCATGTAGTACAGGTTTAGAGTGCATTGCTATATGTTCACAGTATGTGTCTTGGTAGCAACAGTAACAGCATGTTGGTAATGATGCCCTGCTTCCCTCCTTAAGGTCTAATTGCATGTGCCATTACGTTACAGTGTTTGCAGCTAGAGTGCATTATTGTATGTTCACAGTCTGTGTCTTGGTAACAACTGTAGCAGCATGTTGGTAATGATGCCCTGCTTCCCTCCTTATGGTCTACTTGCATGTGCCAATAAGTAGCCGTGCTTGCAGTTTCCCATGTGTAAATGTGGAGTACTCACAGGCATGTGTGGCAATACCAGCATGCTATACGTAGCCTCAACTTCACTTTTAGAAAGGCTACCATTCCACAGATGTCCACACATCTACTGATCCAGAAGCATGTGAGCTGTTCAATAGGCTACAGTGGCTAGAGAAGTGACATCCATACAGGGTCACATCACAGGTATGGTGACATGGTGTGTGGGGTTTACACAGTGGTCTGGCTGATGTCAACGTTAGAGGCCAGTTGATAGCATGAGGCCTCACTGTGTAGCAGTAATACACTGTCACATTACAGGATGAGAACATGCACAGACATACACAAAAACACACAGTAACATGACCACACTCACGGGGTCAACAACACTATAAGGCACACTTGATAGTGTTTAGGTGAGGACCCCTGCCTATGTGGTAATCACCGTCACAGTACTGTGCACCCACATGACGTGACACAGAGAATGAACATGTACAGGTAGCCAGTAAGGCTGAGACCGATGGCATCAACAGGGTAGTAGATTGCATCACCATGAGGGGTTAGGGATCCTGTCTGTTCTGTATGGTAGCATACACCCTCACTCCATGCACCAGACAGCCATACATACATACACACACACACACACACACACACACACACACACACACACACACACACACACTGTGGAGTCCCAAATGTCATTCACATACAGATAGCTGACATGTGTGTGATACGCACGCCACCCCTGCCTATGTCTTGCTTTCTACACTGCAGTATGTACAGATCTCTACAACAGTGTACAGGGGTGTGTAACAATTGTGATGTATTCCCCACCATATGTGGCATATATGGTCACACAAGTAAACACACATGGCAGTACTGTGAATCATACACCTGCTATATGATGATACATTTGACAGACATGCAGCTGTATTGGCTGCATTATGTGTACTAATGCTACCTTTGGAAATTGTGCTGCTATATGCACACAGGAGGATGTAAGTGTTACAGTTGTCAAGTGATGTACAGTCAGTAACACCCTGACCGCTGTGTAGATTGTATGTCTTCACCTTCAGGTAACAGTAACATAGCATACTGTTTGCACATGTAATGGTAGGATGGCTTGTGACACTCAGCAAACATCCATCTGCAAAGGTGGACCACCGCTTTATGTACACACATCCATCCATACCTGATGTACATCCTACCATACTGTCAGTATTTCACCATATACAGGTGTCAATGATGGGGTTGCATTGCAACTGCATGTTGTAGTTAAACACAGATGAATGACATACATCAGCTACTGCACATGCATGGTAGCTGCATGCACACCACTACATGTACATGTGTGCTGGTCCCACATTCCTGTCATGTAACCATGTTTGTATGCATTGCAATTGATGGACATGTGTGCTGACATACATGACACATGGACTGTTGTATGATATGTTGGTTGTCATGGGTAACTGTTACAGAGGGAATGTTACCTCAGTCAACATTGCTACCTTATGCACTGTTAGCATTCAACAGCCATGGACCTACCTTCCATGTGCATGTGTGTGATTGCTTTAGCCACTTGTCTGCACAGAGGACAGCAAAAGCTTTGCTATGTACATATGCATTGTGTGTGTGTGGGGGTCATGTACATATCCACTGCAATTACATGTATGTCATATCCAAACATGAGTGTTTTCTGGTGTACAGTGACAGTCATCTGTTAAAGCTGTGTAAGACCGAGGGCCCCTGTTATGTGTAGAGCTGACCTGGTTATGAACTGTGGTATCATTGCATTGCATACTACATGATGGAACCATGTCAGTACATGTGTAGTCTGCAGAGTTGCTGTAGACCCATGTACAGTCCACTGTTCATGAGTAACATAGTGGTGTGGTAATGTAAGGATGTGTATTGCTGGTCCAAGGACATGGTGATGTCCGAGGGCTACATAGTAGACTGAGGAATGTACTACTGTGATCTGTACCTGAGACATCTGTGATGGCTCTTGAGTGTGTACTGGTCAGTACATGTAAGTGGCCTTCATGTAAGTGGGGACAGTAACACCTGGAGTGGTCCGTCACGGTCTTATGGCCCACATGTCTGTATCTGAGGTATACGGTGGTAGTGCTATTGTGCACAACTGTGCCATATGCCAGGTGTTCCTCACTGCAGAGATGTCCGTATTCCCCATTGTTGGATCAGGATTGTCAGCTGTGATCACGAACGCTACACAGCTAGCACTGACGACTGGTGTCAGATGTGTGTAGTGCAGCGTTCGTGCTAACAATGTTCACTATCGACACACTGTGCCCTTCCGTGTTTAGAATTCATGTGCATACAAGACAGCCCTTCGCTACTATTAAGTGTGTGAGCATGCCCAGTACACCATTGTGTAGATGGACACACAGTACATTCCAAATTGTGCCCTTCCGTGTTTAGAATCCGTGTGCATACAAGACAGCCCTTCGCTACTACTAAGTGTGTGAGCATGCCCAGTACACCATTGTGTAGATGGACACACAGTACATTTCAAACGGACATGTGCTACTAAGTGTGTGAGCATGCCCAGGAACACCTTATGTCGGTTATGTGCCTCTGTGTATGGGCATGACCATTGAAATCCTGTATAGCGATAGTGGTCATCCAGGCAACAGATGTCCATACCGATGTCAGGATAGATTCCTACATTAAACACACTGGGACTGCCTTGAAGGGTGTACTGTCTGTGGCGTGCCTCGTATCCATGTAGTGTTGTACTAGTGCTCCTTAGGCAGTTGTCCTGCTCACACCACTGCCGTGTGTTTGTCTACATCTGCCTTGGGACAATAATATGCTTTTAGACTGCTCCCTCTCCATATATTCCCTATTGGCGTATTTGCCTTTGCTGATGATGTCATCCACCTAGAAGTATGACTCTGGGAGTGTTGTGTTCCAGGAATCTCGGTAGCGCATTCTGTAACTGCGTAATGCTGTAGTGTGATAAGGTAGTTAGGTGTATGTTCGACTCCCGGCCCTGCCAAGTGTGTGTGTTTCCAGCTGCCTGGTTAAAGAATAATGCTTTTAGACGGCTCCCTCTCAATACATTCCCTATCACCTTCTTTGCCTTTTCTGATTACGTCATCCACCTAGAAGTATGCTTCTGGGAGTGCTGTGCTCCAGTAATCTCGGTAGCGTGTTCTGTAACTGTGTAATGCTGTAATGTGATGAGGTAGTTAGGTGCATGTTCGACTCCCGGCCCTGCCAAGTGTGTGTGTGTTTCTAGCTGCCTGGGGACAGAGTAATGCTTTTAGACGGCTCCCTCTCCATACATTCCCTATTGGCGTCTTTGCCTTTGCAGATTATGTCATCCACCTAGAAGTATGCCTCTGGGAGGGCAGTGATGCTGAAACTCGGTAGCGCGTTCTGTTACTGCGTAATGCTGTATTGTGTAAACTAAACAGGTAGCTGCTCAATTCCACGGCATGGCAGGTGTGTGTGTTTGGCAGTTATACCCTATGTGATATCTGTAGGTGGCTAGCTGCGAGATGGGTTCAGTGTGTTTTGTTGCTGACCTATATAGTGTCGACAGCCCGCATATTCTGCCAAGACACTGGGTTGTCAACACATACATTCGCCAACAGGTCTGATGAGTAAATGTCAGCAGCCCTACACTTACCCTTAATACAGTCTGACCCATGTGATGCAACAGAACACACATACCTTGATAGTAACAAATCTACATGATTCAGGTGCCACATGTAGTTTCCTTTTCATGCCTGTCTAATGCTTTGCTGTCATGTGGACCACTGTTGTGATATAAATGCAATATCTATATATGTATGTACATGTATATGTGTGTATGTATGTCTATGTATATATGTATATAAATAATATATATATGATATATGTGGATATGGAGAGATAGACATAGATATAAACATATATGTCTGGGGACATCAGCACTATTGAATGTATGTGCCGGATGATCTGTACGTGATAACCTGGGATGTATGTATATCTGCCATGGCATAGTGGTAATGCACATCGTCTGTTGTGTGCAGGGTCCCAGGTTGTAGTCGTGCAGATACCAGTTATTTTGTTGTTGGAAAGACTATGGGACATCGAATATGGTGATAGTAAGGCACCTGTTACCAGTTGTGTACGGATCTGAGTGACACTAAGCAGTGGTTATTAATTTGGAGGTTCGGTATGGGTCATATAACTATTTATTAGAAAACTATACTATGCAGATGAGGTTGACAATAGTGAATCCCATTTATCCCCAGGGTGTGATGCAGATAAGTGGAGTGTATGTGTGTAGTTAGCCGGGTGCAGGGCTCGAATATAGTTGACAGCATGGGAGGGGGCGTCAGGCATACTGTACGCACATTGCAGAACTGTGCCTTGGGAGTACCCCTGCCTTAGCACGCCTAAGCTAGGGGTGTGTCTTTACTTGCCTGGTGACATTGGGAGGGACAACAGCAGTGGTGGGGTTGTCAGGGTGTACAGGCTGCACAAACAGGTGATGATCAGCACAATCAGCAGATGACATGGCCAGCCTGCACCTGAACAGTACGGTAATGTGAGCAAGCATCATACATACAGGTTTCTTCTGCACTCTACACCACCGGTGTATACCTGCGAGGACATTTCACGACACAATCCAACCAAATGAGGAGGGCTGCAGCAGACAACATAGACCATCATGTGAAGGAGGCTGAGGGCAGTGAGAATGCCGAACATCCCTTACTGGGGTGACATAAGACTTTATAGACCCAGGGTGACTTACCAAGGGCTACATGAGCTGGGAATGGTGGAGCAGTGTGGAGTGGACAGAGACCTTCTACAGCGGCTTGTTGACCTGTGCCTGCCACACCTGACACATCAAACAAGCCGAGGGAAACCCATCAAAGTGGATACCTCGGTATGTGTTGGCCTGGGTATACTAGCCACAGGTACCTCATACAGCACAACTGGGGATGTCATGGGGATCTCACAGGCATCTGCATCCAGAGTACTGTGCCAGTTCACAGATGTCATGTCAACACATGCTAGTGAACACGTACATGTCCTCAACACATGTGATTAGTAGATCAGCAATATGCATCTCTTCAACCACATGGATGACTACCCTGGGGTACTGGGTGCTATAGCCTGCACACACATAGACATCACAGCACCACCCGGTGAGTGGGGTAGGGCCTACAGTCACTGCAGGGGCATACCCATCAACAGCTAGGCATATGCGATGACCGGGGCATTACATTGAATGTGTGTGCTGTCTGCCCTGGAAGCTATGATGATTCCGATATATGGCTTCTAACACAGCTGTACCACACCTTTGCCAATATGAACATCCCCTACAGTGTCCTTGTGGGGGATGCTGGGTAACCACTGGTGCTGTGGTTGATGACACCCAGCAGCAATGCACACACACCTGAACACTCATACCATAATGAGATGGATGCACAGGCAGGACATGCAATTGAGCATGTGTTTGGGATGCTCAGTTCCTGGTTTTGGTATCCGGACACATCCGGTCGAGCCCTGCAGTATTCACTAGCTACATGCACACAATTTGTTATGGTATTTGTTATGCTACACATTCTGATTCTGCAGTAACGGTTGCTGCAGGAACAGCATGGGGCAGGGCCACATGGCCCAACACCACTGCCAAGGCCTGTACAGGCACAGCGTGATTTGGCAAAGGAACTACCTGAGCAGAGCCCAGTTGGTAAAAGGCCGAGCACAGTATGACCTGCCCTTGGCAAAGAGGCAACACAAGGCATATGCACTGACACAGTAGTTACCCACTGATGGCCCTCTCTGACCCACACACAGTACAATAGATGCCAAACATGACGCTACCTGTGCTCAGCCATGTATAGAAGTTGCACTGTGTGCATCTGACATAGGCAGCCTTCCAGCACTGTCCTCAGGTCCAGAACACCCCCAGGGTACATCTATCGACCTAAAAATTGGCAGTTGTATTAGAATGTGTATTTATCCATTGCTATGGTATGTATGTGAGCATACAACAGACTTTGGTGGCCGACTGTTAGGGCAGAAGACTGTACATGTCCATAGTGGCACCATGACATCTGTAGGACATACAGGGCTCACAATGGTAGCCAGTAGTACACAGGGTGTCCTAACCCACTGCAGATTATGGGATGAACATCATGTGTGTCCTTACAGCCCGCACACGTTCCATGCAGCTGGACAGGTGTGGACCACTACAGACAAATGATATACAATGGCCTATGGATATGCCCAATGAATGACCCCAACCCTCAAAGACACACACAGACTACATCAGGCCAGGCAGTTTGATGTAGGTTGTGAAAGCTAGGACGTCCAACACCACTGTGCTGTTATTTCACTCTGGGATCTGACGTACACTGGTATCCCTCCAACCGGCAATTTAGGTAGGTCCACACACTGACATGGAGTACCTGGCATACTAGTACAGTAGTGGCAGATGTGTACAACTGTCAGCTGTGCCCCCCGTCCAACCTACACATGTGAGAGTCATGTGCGCCACCCACGGTGCTGTGTAGGACTGTGGATGCGGTTGGATGTCCCCCAACGCTATGCAGACATGTAGCAACTGTCAATGTCACATGACCATTAGCTACCCTGCAGACACAGCATGACACCTGTCTGTGTAGAACAGAGGGGTCGGCAACACAGTACTGACTATCTGGACATGTGACACATGCAATACAGTTGTCCATACTTGGCATGCTCACACACATGACGGTATGACGGTAATGTCGGTCGACAACATGCATAACAGTCATACTGGGCATGCTCACACACTGACACACAGGACGGCCAGGCATGTATACACCAGTTGTCCAGACATATCTGCCAGTACATTGCTATACTGTTGGATGACTGCGCTACATGGTGTGTCTGTCGTCTATTGTCTGTACATATGCCATGGTCTATTGTTAATTCACATGTGCTACGTGCTGTGCGCAGGGTACTGCTACCAACACATGAATTGGGTGGTTCTTTGTTTGCAGACAGACCGACACCTTTGGATACGGACTGGGTAAGGCACATTCCAGCAGGTGGGAGCAGTTGTGCATGGGTTTGCACAGTGTTAAGCACTGCTGATCTCTGGTTACAGCACCTTTTACCCATTTAGACTCCACATTTCTTCGACAGTTCACTACTGGCATACTGGTAGACAAACACGCTTACAGCCGCTCGCTCACCAACATTTCTGCTTACATTTGTCACTCACCCTGGGTGTGTGCGATCCCTTGTGATGCGTATTACATCGGACTACATGACTACAGTATCGGGTATGTCTAACCATTTGGTGATGGCAGGCGTTCGATTGTACGAACTCGGTGGCCTGTCCAGTGACGTAATCATATTATTTGCATGTTCCTCATACGATCTGCTCCCATCTGCCTGATACATGGGAACCGACACTCTGCAATGTTGACATGTGAATATGATTTTGTTAACGCAGCTGTCCAGCGAGTCATGCTACCGCATACCTACTGTACGTTTTCCACCTTTCAGATTGCACGATGGGAGAGTGTAGGAATGACACCTTTCCGACTTTGCATGGGACAGTCCCTCATTAGGCATATGTCATGTGATGATACTCTAGCCATTGCAACTGCCCTGATTAGGGGAAATTCTTATATTCTACGTGTCTGTAGTGGTTGCTTGTTACAGGTCTTGTATACCTAACAAGTTGATATGTTATATGTAGTAGCATAAGCAACTTTACAGCTGCTAGACTACGCTTTGATTTGTGCAGATATGTATATTGCTGCACTATGCATGGCTGTAGGTATGTTCTGCCCTAGTACGTATGACATTTCTACAGAGCAGGTCCCACTTTGGCCATTCAGACTGGTGGCGGCCCTATAGATCCTATATGTAGATGTATATTGCTGTATTATGCATGGCTGTAGGTATGTTCTGCCCTGGTACGTCTGACATTTCTACAGAGCAGGTACCACTTTGGCCATTCAGACTGGTGGCGGCCCTATATATCCTATATGTAGATGTATATTGCTGTATTATGCATGGCTGTAGATATGTTCTGCCCTGGTACGGCTGACATTTCTACAGAGCAGGTCCCACTTTGGCCATTCAGACTGGTGGCGGCTGTATATATCCTATATGTAGAGCTATCACATGTGTCAAGGCAACACATACCCACAGCCAGTTGTAAACTGACTACTTCCACGGTTTGCATACGTTAAGGTTATTCTTGTAGCATTATAATTGCTAATACTGTTTACTATTACATGTAGCTGTTTCTGATACAACAAATTAATTTCTGACACCACTACACACAATATATGGCCTCCTTTCCCGAACTCACAGGCCATGTGCCATAACATTAATTTTGCAGGACACAACTGCCCAGATATGTGTTTCACTCACAGGCGTACGGGTGTGGAACCATCTATTATGCTATCATCTACCTGAGGTGGTCATCAAATTATGCACTTTCTGTCACTAGCAGACCTCACATACCAATGGGGGAGAATGAACACTGTATCAGGAACACTGCATAACACCCTGTGGGACACTTTTTCCATGTGTTTCCCTTCCCATTTGACTATTTCTTTCATTTATAGATACAATGAATATTTTTCTGGACATCAGTTATAAATGAACTACAGGTATGCAATCCTGTCAACAGATGTGACGGTTGGTGTACTTATGTGTACGGACCTCTATGATACTCGGGGACTCATTTCTACAGTGACAGGGACAAGGTTAAGACAACTCAGGGACAATCACGGACACTTCCACCATATTAGTACTATTAACTTGGAACATGTTGACAGATTCGTAATACTACTAATTTTCTGCAGTTAAATGCGTCTATTACTCTTCATTGTTGTAAGTAGTCATTCTCATTCAACACCTTTCCTCCAAAGGTCACTGGCTTTGTGAGTGGTTAAGAGGCCGGCCAGTTATTGTGCGAATGCTGTGACCATTGGTAGAGTTGACATTGTCATATGTACAGATTGGGATATATTCTGGGGACTAGGGATGCCACCTTTTCAAATGGCCAAAGTGGGACATTTTCGGAACACACATCAGATTTTACAGGCCGACACATACCCACAGTCAGTACCAAGGATAGCACTTTAATTTTTTGCCTAAATAAAAGCTTATTCTTATAGCGGTTTAGTTGCTTATTCTGTTTCTTGTAACATTTAGGTATTTTAGATAGAGAAATAATTATTTTATGCAACTATTACATAACATATGGGACATAATTATGTCCTACAATCTCAGGACATTTGCCATTTTTAATATTTTTTGTCAGGACACAACTGCCCAAAGAGGGACTGTCCCTCACAAAGTGGGACAGGTGGTAACCCTACTGGGGACACCACATTGTTTAGGCCAACACATAGTGATGGTCAGTGCAGGTTTAGAACATTCATTAGTTTCCTAGCTGTGAGCCTAAACCTTTAGCACTTTAGTTGTTAGCCTGTTTCTTGTATGAATTACGTTTATTCTATCCTGACGTGACCGCTTTAGGCAACTGTTACATGCAGTATGGTACATAATTATTTCCTACAATCACAGGACATTTGGCATTATATCATTGTTGGTCAGGTCACACCTACCCACACAGTAATTGTCCCTCACACAGTGGATCAGGGGGTATCCTGTTTACGTCAGTGCCTTCATCACCCTTATTCCCTGTGCCACTATGCGAATGTGTCCAATATATTCTCTCGCTTATTCGTGTTGGGACACGTGCATCACGGGCAGGTGTTTGATCCTGGGTGGTAGGTTCTGCATGACCATCTAGGGCTGGACAGTCTCGTGCACCACTACTGCACATTCCAACTTGTGTCCAGATGTTTACAGGACTGGACATCGTGTCTTGATACCCATTCTAATGCTTACACAGGTTACTTATCCCATGAGGGATATCCAAAAATTTAACAAGACCGCTACTAACAAGACCGATACCGGCCATTCTTCTGGCGTTACAAAAATGTGCTGGGGGTTTTACATGCAAGGGATACATAGTTTGCAATCCTGAAACTGCCTAGGGTGACACTACCTACTACATATGCGTAGTGGTCACTATGTGTAGATGCGGCTGCACCAAACTAGTAGGCCAAGTATGGCTGGATTTGGTGGACGTTCAGGTATGGGGGCAGGTTGTGTGCTGTGGAGGGGATGCTGGGTAGTCCATTATGCATCCAGGTGTGTTGCATTTGATATGGCCAGTTCCATCAGGACCAATCTGTGGGTATGTGCCAGTGACATTTCTGTGCATTTGTATCGCACATTTTAATATTCATATGTTTGTGGGACTGTGTTCAACAGTATGGCCTGTCTGGTTGTATTGCAGATGTGTATACATGTTGTTTGTGTTTCTTTCTGCTTCACCCGCTGCACCCTCATACACCTCCAGTGCACCTATTCTGCATACGACACAGTCTCGCCTTTGAGGATTATACCATTATCCATCCCCCCCACACACACACACATATTCCTGACACTCCATCCATCACTGCTTTGGTTGATGGCCCATGACACGGTCAAGGTAACACATTGCATACCCTGCATATGTCAGGTACCTGTATGGTTGTGTGGACTAACTGCCATGTTTGACCTTCCACATACTATACCTCATGCACATAGGTACACGCCCATACTTAACTTTCATGACATGGTTGGTATACCCGGGTAATACCCGTTCAATTGTGACACATCCTGACAAGTATGGCTTGGTCCGCAGATGTGCGGATTTTGGCCGACTGTTCTAATCATTGGTTGGATGCCACCTTTTCCTATGTCCAGGATGGGATATATTCCGGACACATATCCGATTGTACTGGACAACACATATCCACAGTCAACGCTACGGATAATACTGTTCCTTTCAGCCTACATGTTGCCTTATTGGTGTAGCAATTTATATGCTACTTCTGTTTCATTTACATGCTTATTCTATTTCCTGTCACATATGGTATGTTAAATACGGACATACCTATTGTATGTGACTCTTACATGCGTTGTGGGATATAATTCAGTTATACAGTCGCTAGATATTTACATTTATCGTGTTTTTTGTTATGGACACATCTGCCCAGCTGTGTACTCTCCCTCACAATATGGGTCAGCTGGTGACCCTGACCATTGGGCTGGACGTACCTATTGGCGGCGCGCTAACATATGCTGCATTTCACTTCCACTTGGTATAACTATCTACACTGCGTTGGACTATGGGCACACGGTTTTCAATGTCATTTGTTCGAGGGTTAGGGACCCGTTATTCCCTACCATGCATTTGAGTTTGCTTCTTCATTTTGTGTTTGCAGGAACTGTCTTGCATGCTTTGCATACATTTCAGTATCCACGGACACTGACAGATGTGATTACTATTGCTTGCAAATTGCTATATGCAAGCATTTTAGGTTGCATGTCGACAGCTGACATTTCCATGCCTCCGTGCAGCACTTCGACATGCCCTATGCACTCACGCTCCTTTCCTATGAACGTGGCAGTGGTGGCAGCGCACCTTCATTAATATGCATTTGGCGCTACTGCGCCATCTTCATGCCACATGGTCAGCACAAGCCTAACACCGGCCTTGCACTGAGCTTCATGAATCCTGGGGACTGCTTTAACTCATTCTCCATCCACAAGGACTAAATCCAGAGATCAGTGACTTCAACTAAGATGGTGAGAGGAAGCTGAATGGGGTAATTCTATGTAGTGATATAGATGAAATGCATTCACTGGGAACAGTAATGGTAGAACTTTGACGATCGAATGCAGAGTAATTGTATTCATGAACCTGATTTCTTCACTGATGGAGGAGATATGGAGGCAGCCCTGACAGACCTCTCTGACGGACTGAGTGGAAGATGATCTGTCTTCATTTTGCAGCTACAGATATGGAGGATTCTGTCATGGAAGGAGTGGAATAAAGCAGTAATGCATCCTCACCTAACCTGAGATAAGGTTGAGAGGTGTGTTATAGATATGTCTACTGCTAATTTATCTCTGGCAGGTACGAGAAACCATTTGGAAACTGTCTGCTCAAAGGATGTTTAGCTTGCTTGATGGATTACATCATTCACTGAAGTAAGTGATGACATCCATTACATGTTCATCACTGGAGAGGTTACAATGCATAGAGGAGTTTTTTAAGTGCACAAGAAAAGAAAATCCATTGATGGTTGCCATTATGGTAGTCCCTTCACAATCAAATCTCGGTCAGTTGGGAGTTAATAGGTAGAGTCACAGGTATTGGCCAGAGGCTCTTTAGCCCATCCCCCTCCCCCACCAAAAAAAAAATGTATTTCACTCACTCTCCAAAATGTAGCAATCTTAGATATGGTAATTCATTAAGGACATCAAATAAGCAGATACACATGGTCATAGAACCACACTATGTACAGCAATGCATGAGAAAATTCTTTTAATGGTATTACATATCATATTTCTCAAGGCAAACCATACTAAGGCTATATATGTTCTACTATTGGCTGGCGGATTCATTTAAGGCAAATTAGAAGCTTTTTAGTCTGGATTTGGAGAGCTCGGGGTGTGACTACTACTACCAACACTAGTTGTTTAAACTGGGCCTGTCAACAGAATCATATCTGTCAGTTTGAACTGTTATTTAGAATATCAATCAATCATTCAAGAGTACTGGACTTGCTGACTGCTTGAAAGAATTACTGCAAATTATGTTGTTGTGAAGGTGGGCTCATGATGCTGTGACATTCTGGTGTTTTAGAGCAACATAGTTGGCAGATGAGGACCTCTTCGACATAACACTAGGTCAATGCCAAACTCTTACTAATACCTCAGAATCAGTTGAGTTACACACAAGACAGTGAATGAGAGATGTGCTTAGAAACTGTCCCAGTCCTGTCTAGGACACAATATAAGAGTCTTTGTGCGTTCTGTTCAAGCAGCTTTATTTTATGCAAACACATCACTATAGAAGTTTACTGACTTTAACTTAAGTAACTTATATACAAACTAACAACTGCAATCATGCATGCTCTCTCTCTGGCTGCTCTTTCAAAATGGAAGTAGGGATTGCACGTGTCTGGAATTTATAGGTGCACGTATGGCCTTGACATGCTTCTTAAAGATATAGCACACACATCACTTGCACTCTGATCTACATCCTCCCTCTTTGAAAAATAGATCGTAGAATGTTATGAAAGTATTTGGCATGCAGAAATCATAGGTAATTCTATGTCATGCATTAGACAATACTAAATACACATATACAGACAATCAAGTCCATGTTGCTGCATATTTCACACTAGGCTTAGATACTTGTCCATATCGTGTGACATGAAACTGGGAATTAGATTTAGAACCTAGAACTGTCTCTGTAAAACGTATGACCTATGGAATATTCAGAACATTTTCTAGAATGGAATCAGAGTTTTGAACACATTCTGGAATGGAAACAGTGCCTGAGTCACTCTTAGATTTGGAATCTGCATCACGGAAACAATGTTGTGATGGTGATGACGATTCTGGTACTGGAAGAAGGTGTCTACATTTCCTCCTATACTCTAGACCCTCGGACTCTACCAGGTAGGATCTTGGCTTGGCACAGATGCCTGTAATCTGTCCAATTCAATCAATGCCTTTTGTTGTCTGGATTCATACCGTCTCTCCTTCCCTCAATGGACTAAGTAATCTGCTTGTTCTCTCCTAACTAGATTTCTGGATATTACACTTCTTAAACAATTGAGCCGTGATGGTTTTATTGCTCTCAGGTTTAGGCTTCAATAAACTGGAAGTAATGGGTAGCATAGTTCTAGTTTGTCTGCAAAGTAGTCTTTGAGCAGGTGAGCCAAGAATATCATCACAGGGTATGTTCCTGAGATTAAGCAAATTCAAGAACACATCGGTATTGTCACATTTTGACCTTTCAAGTAACTGCTTTGCACTCTGCACTGCACATTCAACTAGACCATTTTGGATATTCAGGACTACTAGTGACATGTACAAAGTCACATTCTTTTGCAAATTTCTGAAACAACTGGCTAGTAAATTGAGTACCATTCTCAGAAAGAACATTGTGTAGACTACCAGGAACTGAGAAATGACATTTCAACTTAGTAATAACAGCAGTGGATGTTAAGTTAGGTAGTAGATCGATCTCAAACCAATTCGAATAAGAGTCTGCCAAAAGCAAGTAGTGTTGATTCTTCCACTCAAAGATATCAGTTGAGACTGTAGACCAAGGTAATTCAGGAACTGGACTTAGCTGAAGCGGTTCTCTTTGAAAATGCAGTCTAGTACTGTTGCATACTGAACAAGAAGAAAGTACTCTGTCAATGTCTTTTAGTAATGAAGGTGAAAATACTAATTCTCTAGCTCTTCTCTTAGTGGATGTAGATCCTGGGTGACCACAATGCAAAGTATGGATATATTCTTGTTCTAAGGAAGCAGGAACAACAATTTTAGGACATTTGAAAATAATCCCATCTAACATCAACAATTCATCTCTGTAAGGAAAATAGGTTTGCACTTCATGTGGTACATTAGATTGCTTCGAAGGCCATCCAACATTAATGTAGTGACTGAGCTTTTGTCAAAATGGATCAGTCTGTGTATGATCCTAACTCATCAAGTCTAGTGGTGGAAAAATTACACACTGACATCACATCAAAGTCAAAATTATCTGTGTCAAGCTGTTTTGTCTTATTTCTGGGTGGTCTGGACAAGGTATTAACCAGATAGAGTCATTTGTCTTTCATGTAGACCATTTTGAAATTGTACTTTTGTAATTTGAGCATCATTCTTTGTAATCTCGCTGGAGCAGAATGCATAGGCTTTAGGTTAGTAATTGGAAGTTGGTGGTCAGTTTCAATCTGAATAGCTCGACCATAAATATAATCATGAAACTTGGAACATGCAAATACTATTGCCAAAAGCTCCTTCTCAGTTTGAGGATACAACCATCTTTGTTTTGGTAAGTGTTCCAGATGCATAAGCTATGGGTCTGCCCTCTTGAAGTATAACTCTGCCAAGACCAAATTTTGAAGCATCACAGGAAAGAGTAACTGGTTTGTTCACATCATAATATTTTAATGTAGGTGGGGTGGCAGTTTTCTGCTTGAGGTCTTAAAATACCTTCTGGCGCTGTTCCAACCAAGACCATGCGACATTTTTGCATGTTAGCTCTTTTAAAGGTGCTGTCACCTCATTAAAGTCTGGTATAAACTTGCCAAATTGTTGACCATGCCTAGGAAATGCTGTAGAGGTTGTACATTATCTGGCTCTGACATCTCAAGAATAGCTGCTTGCTTGTTCAGGTCTGGACTCAAGCCTGTACTCGTAAACAAATGTCCTACATATGTAACTTTTGGAAGTCTGAATTTCCACTTCAGAGGACTGAGCTTCAAATTTACTTCACATGCTCTGTCTATAACTTTCTTGAGGTTTTTGTCATGCTCTGCTTCACCATTGCCTCCAACCAATAGATCATCTACTATTATGACACAAGGATAACCCGAAAAAAAATTGCTCCATTGTGCTCTGAAAGGCTTCACTTGCAGAATTTATTCCAAATGGCATCCTCAAGAATCTGTATCTGTAAACGGATTACCAAAAGTAGTTAGAAATGAGGATTTGCAATCAAGCATCACTTGCCAAAATGAACTCTTTGCATCCAAGACAGAAAATACAGTAGAATTTGGGATTACAGCTACAAGTTCTTTGACTGTGCATATTAGATTGCACGGTCACATTAATGCTTTGTTCAAATCTCTTGGGTCAATACATATTCTGATTTTGTATGAGACTTTTTTGAGAGTGGCTACCATGGATGACACCCATTCAGTCGGTTTTGTGACTGGACAAATCACACCTTGCTGCACCATTTTATCGAGATGAGCTTTAACTTTATCCTGCATAGCTATCAGGACTCTACTTGCTGGTCTAACTACTGGAGTGACCTCTGGGTCTAACTTCATGGAATACACAACTGGAAGTTTGCCTAACTTGTCTTCAAAAACATCAGCATACTCTGAGAAAATGGCTTCAGAAAAAAATAGAAATCGAAAATGCACTTATGTGATGGACTTCTTTAGTAAAAGAAAGCAGATCCATTCTTAAACTATCTTTGAGACCCAATAAACATTGCACTGGTCTTCAGACTATATAGAATAACAAGTTGTAATGGTTTTTGGCCAAATAACATGAAAGCGTCATTAAGCTTTCAGTTTGAATTTCTTTACCTCCATAAGCAACGGATCTTGCACTACTGGCCACATTGAGTTATTCATTAGTTCTCATTTTAGCAAATCTGTCTGCTGATATAACATTACATTTTGAACCAGTGTCAACTTTGAGCTCTGTGGATTTTCCATTAATCTGGAGAGTACAAAACACGTCACTCCTTGTCAAAACATTCACTGCATCGACTCTTTCACCAAGCACTGATACATCATCTACATAGAAAGCTGACTGCTTCTGCTCTACTTGATCAACTTATTTGTGTGACCTTTCTTTACAACTGTGTGAGGTTTACTTGATTTGCAAAACTTTTGGAAATGGTTCAATTTTTTTACACTTGCGACATTGCTGACCAAATGCTAAGCACTTCTCCCTTTTAGACTCACGATTTGCACCACAATTGCAATGGTTAACAATAAAGCTAGATTTGGGTTTTGCTAATTCATGCTTCTACTCCACTGAACTTGAGCTGCAGCATGCTCCCTTTTTAGAATTTTTGGGACGCTATTTGCCTTCCTTGGAAACTCTGTAGCTGCCACGTACTTGGGCCTGCTTTTGTTTGTCACATGTTGCATACTATCTACATGTGCTCTGGAGCCAACTGAAACTATGCTCTTGTCACTCGCAAGTGTACTTGTGTGTTTTTCTGTCACCTCATGGATTTGATAAACCTCTATTTCTTTACTCAACGTTAAATCACTTACAAAGTAAAATCTTTCTTACAGTAGCACTATTAATACCACACACAAGCCTGTCCTTTATCAGCTCATCTTTTTAATCACCAAACTAATACATTTTAGCTATGTTTCTCAAGTCAGTTATATAAGCTGCAAATGTTTCCCCAGGTTTCTGATCTCTTGTGTAAAACAAATGCCTCTCTAATGTAATTTTTGTCCGGGGGTTACACATTTCTCTGAACTTGTGCTTCAAACACATGGGGTATTCCCTTGATTCAGCCTGTACAACAATATGATGTTTTTTACCTTCTCCTTCATATACTGCTAGTGTATGCACAAATTAACACTCTCTTTCTATGGCCTCTGACCCAGCTAAGTTTAGCAAAATGAATGCCCTGGTGCATGCATCTCTACCAGCATAAGCTGCTTGTATAAAAATATCATACCCTTACTCAGATATTCTCCAATTCTCTGCAATATTCTGATCAAGTACAAGTGCTAGGTGCTTTCTAAATCCATCTGCCATATTAACACATACCAGTGAAGGGATTGGCAAATAAGCACAAACATGCACACATGCACATATGCCAGAAATGTATACCAGTATTTGTGCTTCTGAATTTATGCCTTTTGGGCTCTTCATAATTATACTAATGGACAAATTCATAGTAACGTTGAATAACTGGACTTTGCAAAATAACTTCACAGGCACATTAGACTTTTGCAATATTGTTGGAAAGGCTAAATGTTAAAGTCATTTATCATCACTTTTTTAAATCGTTTATCATAATTTTAAGAAACATTTCAATAACTTTATGATGTGAATGAATACCTCTCAAGCACTGTAATACTCTTGTAATGTTGTATTTTGCAAGAAAGCACCTCTTACCAGTGTAATGAATATATCAAACAACTGCAGAATGCAAATAAATCAGACATCTCCTGCCCAAAACTCAAAACACTTCGAAGTAATTGCACTTTGTGAATAAGACAGCACAGTGAGATGTCCCCAAAATCGTGGTGCCTTGCAAGGCAACTCTTTACAGTACAAGAAAAACTCTGTAATGGCGGCACTTTGGAAATAGACACACCCAGCACAAGAAACTTTTCTAAATGGCTATACTTTGACTGTATTTCATGAAATAGTTGCACTTTGCACACAATAAACTCTTTGTAATACATGCACAGTAATACACACACTCTGTAAGCACTTTTACACACTTTGAGATACTTACAATAACTTTATACTCCTGATACAATACAAAGTCATAGTTATGCCAAAACACAAAACTTTCCCAAAACACATGCAGTCACCTTGCTCTAATTTTGCTTAATGTTCCCTTTTTGCCTTTATTATATTCGTTTTGCTTGTTTTACTCTAGACATGCCCAGTTTTGCCTTAGACACACTTATCTTGCTTTAAACATGCTGATTTTTGCTTTAAACATACTTGTTTTGCTTTACTATTAATCACTTCATCAAATACCTTTATTTTAAACATTTTGTTTAGTTAACAAACTTTTTGTGCCTCCTGCTTGCTTAATAATGTGTTTTCTGCCCTTGTAATGCCCCTTTTTATCTTTTCTATTGAATAAACAGTTTTTGCTATTTCTCATTACCTTTGATTTTTTTCTGGCTCTTTTTGTGCTCTTTTCTCTCAGTTTTACCTTTACTGTCATCTCTGCACATCATGGCTCTGAATATTATTCTCTGTGATCCCAGTTCTGACACCATGTTGCTCTCCTATCTAGGACACAATAGAAGAGTCTTTATAGGTTCTGTTCAAGCAGCTTTATTTTATACAAACACAACACTATAAAGTTTACTGACTGCGATCATGCATGCTGTCTCTCTGGCTGCTCATTCAGAATGGCAGTAGGGATTGCACGTGTCTGGAATTTTTATGTGCACATATGGCCTTGACATGCTTCTTAAAGATATAGCACACACATCACTTGCACTCTGATCTACAGAAACCTTAAGGATATGAGTCCTCCTGTAAATGAGTTTAAATTGATTATAGTTATTATTCAGGCTGAACATATGCTCATAAACCACGTTATGATTAAGATATGCAAATTGTTGCTGAATCAGACATTCAAGTAAGTTGTTTTTGGAGTAAAAGGCGGAGTCCCTACTATAGCTTTGCTGACCTTAGACAGATTAATGATCACAGCCCTGGAGCATCTGACTCTGAGTGAGAATAAAAGGGATCTGATCTTGTTTGCTTCTCTCAGGATAAGAGAGGAGATATACATGCATGGAAATGATTGCTCCATTCTCCTTGATGGAGACTGGAGATCCATCAGAGGCTTTTGCCTGAAGGTGGATACTTACAAACTTTCACCACTCAGAGAAGCATGTGATAGACCTATTCAATGTTCATTGCAGTCCCAATCCCAAATGCATGATTACTTGCATGGGGGAAGTATGAATTAAAAAGCTAAAACCTCAGTCCTCTGCATGAATAATTAGACTGTTCCTGGTTCATCTGACCACTGATCCTAGGGCCCTTATCTGTCAGGTCTATAGTATAACATCGAATTTTATAAAGTTTGAATGTTATAATATCACACCAGTTTTGTCGAATGCTGAAAACAGCAAAGGTGCAGGACTCCGAATTCTTTCCCAGGGAAAGAATTTGGTGGGCAGTTGCTGTGGCTTCACTGTTTTCAGCACTCGATATGTTGGAACATTACAGATCAGGTTCAGGTAAGTGTGCAATTCCGTGTAGGTTAGGGTTAGGGGGTGGGTTAGGTGAGTTAGTTTTAGGGAGCAGGTCAGGTAAGTGTGCCTTTGTGTGGACATTAGGGTTAGGGCGCGGGTCAGGTAAGTGTGCAATTATGTGTAGGTTATGGTTAGGGGGTGGGTTAGGTGAGTTAGGGTTAGGGCGCAGGTCAGGTGAGTTAGGGTTAGGGCACGGGTGAGGTGAGTGTGCGATAGTGACGAACCTTAGGCTTAGGGTTGGGTTAAGGTACGTGGATAGCTAGTGTATGTAAAGTTTAGTTTAGGTTTAGGTGTAGGATTCTAAGTGTATGTGTGTGGATTGCTGTTTTTTGTATGTGTTTGTGTTGTGTGTGTTTCTTGGAATAGCGATTTTTTTCCCCAGGGAAAAACAATTGCTATTCTGACTGTTCGATTTTGTGGATTTCAATGTTTAGGGTTCGATATTATAACATTTGATCTTTGTAGATTTTGATGTTATAATATAGACCCTCCCCAGGATTCATGAAGCTCGGCGCAAGGCCGGCGGTAGGCTTGCGCCGACAGTGCGGCATGAAGAAGTTGCAGTAGCGCCAAATGCATATTAATGAAGGCACGCTGCCGCCACAGCCACGTGCATAGGAAAGGAGCGCGAGTGCATAGGGCGTGTCAAAGTGCCGCACGGAGGCGTGGAAATGCCAGCTGTTGATGTGCAACCTAAAATGCTTGCATATAACAACTTGCAAGATAGTAATCACATCTGTCAGTGTCTGTGGATACTGAAACGCATACAAAGCATGCAAGATAGTTCCTGCGAAGACAAAATGAAGAAGCAAACACAAGTGCATGGTAGGGAATAATGGGTCCCTATCCCCGAACAAATGACATGGAAAACCATGTGCCCGTATCCAACACAGTGTAGATAGCTAAACCAAGTGGAAGTGAAATGCATCATATGTTAGTGCGCTGCCAATAGGTACGTCCAGCCCAATGGTTAGGGTCACCAGCTGACCCATAGTGTGAGGGAGGGTACACAGCTGGGCAGATGTGTCCATAACAAAATACACAATAAATGTACATATCTAGCGACCGTATGACCGAATCATATCCCACAAGGCATGTGATAGTCACATACAAAAGGTACGTCCATATTTCACATACCAAATGTGACAGGAAATAGAATAAGCATGTAAACGAAACAGAAGGAGCATATAAACTGCTACAACAATAAGGCAACATGTAGGCTGAAAGGAACAGTATTATCTGTACCGTTGACTGTGGGTACGTGTTGTCCAGTACATTCGGATATGTGTCCGGAATATATCTCATCCTGGACATAGGAAAAGGTGGCATCCTACCAATGATTAGAACAGTCTGCTAAACTCCTCACATCAGCGGTACAAGCCGAACTTGTCAGGATGTGTCACAGTTGAACGGGTATTACCCGGATATACCAACCATGTAATGAAAGTTAAGTATGGGCATGTACCTATGTGCGTGAGGTATAGCATGTGGAAAGCAAACATACAGGTACCTGACATAAGTAGGGTATGCAATGTGTTACTCTGGCCATGTCATGGGTAAACAACGAAAGCAGTGATGTATGGAGTGTCAGGAATATGTGTGTGGGGGTGTGGTAATGGTACAATCCTCCAAGGCGATACTGTGTCGTATGCAGATTAGGTGAACCGGAGGTGTATGAGGGAGCAGTGGGTGAAGCAGAAAGAAACACAAAAACATGTATAAACATCTGCAATACAACCAGACAGGCCATACTGTAGAACACAATCTCACAAACATATGAATATTAAAATGCGCAATACAAATGTATAGACATGTCACCGGCACATACCCACAGATTGGTGCTGATGGATCTGGCCATATCAAATGCAACACATCTGGATGCATAATGGACTACCCAGTATCCCCTCCACAGCACACAACCTGCTCCCATACCTGAACATCCACCAAATCCAGCCATACTTGTCCTACTGGTTTGGTGTAGACACATCTACACATAGTGACCACTATGCATATGTAGTAGGTAGTGTCGCCCTAGGCAGTTTCAGGATTGCAAACTATGTATCCCTTGCATGTAAAACCCCCAGCACTTTTTCATAATGCCAGAAGAATGGTCGGTATTTGTCTTGTTTCAGTCTTGTTCAATTTTTGGGTTATCCCTCATGGGATAAGTAACCTGTGTAAACATTAGAATAGAAGACATGAAGTCCAATCCTGTAGATATCTGGACACAAGTTTGAATGTGCAGTAGTGGTGCATGAGACTGTCCAGCCCTAGATGGTCATTCATAACCTACTACCCAGTATCAAACACCTGCCCATGATGCACGTGTCCTGACACGAATAAGCGAGAGAATATAATGCACACATTCGCATAGTGGCACATGGTATAAGGGTGATGAAGGCACTGACATAAACAGGATACCCACTGATCCACTGTGTGAGGGACAATTAATGTGTGTGTAGGTGTGACCTGACCAACAATGATACAATGCCAAATGTCCTGTGATCGTAGGAAATAACTATGTACCATACTGCATGTAACAGTTGCCTAAAGCGGTCACCTCAGGATAGAATAAACGTAATTTGTACAAGAAACAGGCAAACAACAAAAGTGCCAAAGGTATAAGGCTCACAGCTAGGAAACAAGTGAATGTTCTAAACCTGCACTGACCGTGGCTATGTGTTGGTCCAAATAATCTGGTGTCTGCAGTAGGGTTACCATCTGTCTCACTTTGCGAGGGATAGTCCCTCTTTGGACAGTTGTGTCCAGACAAAATACATTACAAATGGCAAATGTCCTGGGATTGTAGGACATAATTATGTCCCATATGTTATGTAATAGTTGCAGACAATAATTACTGCAGTATCTACAATACCTAAATGTTACAAGAAACAGAGTAAGCAACTAAACCGCTACAACAATAGGCTTTTATGTAGGCAAGTAAGTAAAGTCCTATCCGTTGTGCTGACCGTGGGTATGTGCTGGCTTGTAAAATCTGATGTGTGTTCCAAAATGTCCCATCTTGGCTATTTGAAAAGGTGGCAACCCTAGTCCCCAGTATACATCCCAACCTGTACATTCGGAAATGTCAGTGATACCAATGGTCAGAGCATTTGCACAATAACTGGCCAGCCCCTTAACCACTCACAAAGCCAGTGACCTTTGGGGGAAAGCTGTTGAATAAGAATGACTACTTACAACAATGAAGAGTAATAGATGCATTTAACTGCAGAAAATTAGTAGTATTACGAATCTGTCAACACGTTCCAAATTAATAGTACTAATATGGTAGAAGTGTCTGTGATTGTCCCTGAGTTGTCATAGCCTTGTCCCTGTCACCATAGAAATGAGTCCCTGAGTATCAGACAGATCCGTACACAGAAGTACACCAACCAACTATCACATCTGTTGACAGGACTATTGCATACCTGTAGTGAATTTATAACAGATGTCCAGAATAATATTCATTGTATCTATAAATGAATGAAATAGTCAAATGTGAAGGGAAACACGTGGAAACCACCCCCAACCTGCATTATGTAGTGGAACCACTCCCTGCCCTAAATTATATAGCGCCGACCCAGTAATGTGGTCAGAGGTACCAAAACACCTGCATCTGTAAACACAGGTAGAATGTTAAAATCTGGACTAATTCTGTCTATGTGCTATGTCTGATCTTTGAACAGCACCAGGGCAGTTAGCCAAGCCTAAACAAGGACCAGCACATGAACATCCTGACAATCAAACACACGTATGTGCGAGGACTATAAGCGTAGGAGTTATGAATATCCTTGGAGTGAGTAGACTTGCAGCATGGGTCCAGAGCAGTAGGAAACAGGAAATGTCCTAATTGTAGTACTGCAGTTTTTTCAGCAGGAGAATGGATGCCTGCTGTGTAAGGGAAGCGGTGAGGCGTATGTCAGAGTAGCTATGAACCATGGGTATACATATAAATCAGCCAGAACACCAATAGTGTAGTGATCACAGCATCCGCCCAATGTAAAGGCATTCATAGGTTCATAGGTTCATAGGTTTATACTAGGCTATCTGCCCTAAGGCATTTATAAGCCTAGCCCAAAGTTATGTGGCTTACGTCACCCCTTATGTTAGAAATAATGTGCCCATTAGTTTGTTGTGCCTCTGTCCAGCAGTGACACAGAGATGATTCCCGGGGTAAACCTATGATCTCCCATCCACCAGTCAAGATTTCTCTTGAACAGAGCCAGCGAGGTGCTCTGCCTCACATGGACCGGGATTTTATTCCACAGTATGGGGAGTCTCTGGGTGATAAATCTATCCCTCCAGCACATCCTATTTATATCCGTGCTAAGGTTTAAGTCACTTGCTCTAGTGGTTCTGGTGGATTTGGATTTTTTGAAGTGGAGCATGTCCATTAATTCCGGGTTGGTCATGGCCTTGTATGTCAGGCACAGGTCACCTCTGAGCAGACGGTATGCAACTGAATAGAGTTGGAGTTTATTCAGTCTGGCAGTATATGACAGGTTTTGGAGTCCCTTTATCCTTTTGGTGAGGAACTTTTGGGGTCTCTCCAATTGCTGCAGGTGTCGGGCGAGATACATCCCGAATGGGGCATTGTACTTGATCATTGGTCTGATAAGTGAAGAGTACAGGGGAACAATGACCTCACTTGATCTGGATGTGAATCCCTTCATGATCAGATGGGCAATGTAGAAGGTCTTTCAAACCACTTTAGCAACTTGAGTGTCAAACGAGAGGCCACTGTCAACCTGGGTACCCAGGTCCCTGATAACCTCTTCTGTGCTTAGTGGGTTGCCACCTATATGGTAGCTTGGGGTTACCTTGTTTTTCCCGAAGGGTATGACTATACACTGTTTTGCGTTTAACTTCAGGCCATGGCTCTGGTACCAGCTATCAGTTTCCATGAGACCCCTCTGAAGGATGTCTGTGTCCGATGTACTATCCACTATGGCACCCATGTTGCAGTCATCTGCAAACTTTGTCAGCCATAGTCCTCCTATGTTTGCCTGTACTTCTGAGAAGTAGATGCCGAACAATAGGGGGCCAAGGACTGAGCCCTGTGGGACACCACTTGTAACCGGCTTGGAGTCTGACATGGCTCCAGCAACTCTAACCCTGTGGGTTCTGTCCTTTAGCCAGTTTGCAACCCATCTTGTGACATATGGGTTTACATTTAAACTGGTAAGTTTCTCTATGATACCCGAGTGGGGTATTGTGTCGAAAGCTTTTGCAAGGTCAAGGTAGGCTGTATGGACTGCCTTTCCCTCATCAATGGCCTTGGTAACTGTTTTGAAGAAGTCTACCAAGTTTAAAAGGCAAGATCTGCCCTTGACAAAGCCAAACTGGGTTGGGTCCAAGGTCTGCAAGTCCCCTATGTCCTTGTTTATGAGTTCCATTATGATCCTCTCCATAGCTTTGCAGACCAGACTTGTTAAGCTTATGGAGTGGTAATTACCAGGGTCCATAGAGGCACTGCCTTTGTGGAGTGGGACCACAGTTGCCATACGCCACTCCTTGGGCACATATCCTGTGGTAAGGCTAAGATTAAACAGCTGCCTTATGTGCGGGTTTAGTTCTTCATTGAGTTCATGTAGCACACAGCCGGGGACACCATCCGGTCCCATTGATGCTGTGTTTTTAGCTTTAGAGAGAGCAGCTTTCACCTGCACATTTGAGATGTCTGGGAGGCTACACTCTGTTGGGATAGTTATCTCTCCTTTTGGGGGGGGGGGTGAAGTTTGCGCTGAACCTGTCTGCCAGTATGTTGGCAATGTCTGTGGGTTCAGTGATTATTGTATCATTTTGGACTAATTCTGAGCATATCTGGGAGTTTCCACCCAGGTTTCTGACATAGTTGAAGAAGGCCTTATGATTGTCTTTTGAATCTATGGCAATTTTTTTCTCAAAGTTGGCCTTGGATGATTTTATGAGGGATCATAGTTTCTTGCTAGTACTGATCAAAGATGCCTTCCCTTTTTGGGATTTTGCTCTATCATGTAATAGCTTTCTCCTCTTATTGTAAAGTTTGTTTATGGCTATGGTCCACCAGACTGGACGTTTGCCCTTGGTGGAAAGAGTCTTGGTTTTATTTGGGATTGCCTGATCCATGCAGTCCTGAAGGTGTTCATAGAAGGCATTTGTAAGGGGCTTCCAGCTTGGGTTGTGGTTTCCATTGGCTCGGGGGCCTTGAAGGATACCACACCTGTCTTGAGTAGTGTGAAGTTTGCTTTAGCGAAGTTCTTCACTGTGGTCTTTTTTGTTTGGGGTGGGGGCGGGATGTGGATTTCTAGTGAGATTAGTTTATGATCTGATCTCACCAAAGAGGGATATACTTCCGGTGTGGAGCATTTTGTCCCCATGTTTGTGATGATGAGATCTAGTATATTTTCTCCTCTTGTGGGGACGGTGACTAATTGTTCCATGGCATTTGAATTTATGAACTCCAGGAACCTTTGGGCTAGAAAGTTGGGGCTTGAGTAATGTTCCCAGTCTATATTTGGGTAGTTGAAGTCACCCAATATGATGGTGTTTGGTGATACATTTATACCTTCCAGTGTCTTCAGGAAGGCTGTGTGGGTTTCCTGAGTTTGAGAGGGTGGCCTGTATCATGCTACAAACTGTAGAGCAGTTTTGCCTATGGTTAATTGCACCTGGATGGTTTCCGATGCTTCGTGCGTAGCCACCAACCTGGAGGTGTGGGTATCCTTGATGAATATGGATACACCCCCTCCTTTTGTGGTATGGTCCGGGTTTTGGGGCCGGAACGCATGATATGAGGTAAAACCTGATAGTGCTGGGGTGCTCTCAGGAGCCTTGAACCAGGTTTCAGTCACAGCACAGACATCGATGTTCTCCATACTGAGAAGGGCCTCGAGTGCATGCATTTTGAGATTTAGACTTCTGGCATTGAGCAGCATTACCCTTAGTTTCTTCCCGTTTTTGTTTTCTAGGGTGGTAGGTTTAGAATTTGAGCCTTGCCTAAAAAAGGCACTATGGGGGGGCAAGAGCCTTAGCCAATATCCGGAATCCCAGGGGTGACAGGTGCAAGCCGTCCCTTGCGAACCAGCGTGGCTTGTCAAGCATGTCATCCCAAGCAGACAGACACTGGATCCCCTTTGAATGACACCAGAAATTAAGCCAATTGTTAAAGCTGATCATCTTGTCACTATATTGTGGCATCATTCGTGGTGAAGGAAGGATACTGCTCAGGGTCAGGGTCATACCTGCCTGGGCTACATAATCAGAGAGCTCCTCTATGTCTCTTTTCATGTAGTCCAGGGAGGTACGTCTCAGGTCGTTCACACCAGCATGGACAATGACTGTGTCATACTTGTACTTGCCGTGGAGTGACCTGAGTGCTTGTGTTATGTGGCGGATTCTAGCGCCCGATAGGCAGCTTACCGTGACCTTCTCTTTGTTCAGCCTGGTGAGTGGGACGTCAGTGTGTCTGACTATAGAGTCACCTATGACAAGTATGTTTGGTGTTGTATTTGGCCTTAAGGGCAGTGACTGCTTTGCACACTGATTTTGTTTTTTATGTGTTGTTTGTGTGGTGTCTTCAGTTTGCAGTTGCTTGGGTGTCTGCTTTGGAGGCCTTTGCTGTTTAGGTAAATTTTTACTCAGAGCCTCCGAGTATGTCTTAGTGTGTTTATGTGTTTGATTCAGTGGTGTGGTTGAGTTATGTGAGACTGGTATTGTGGTGTGTGTAGTTGCCTTCTCCTCCTGCCTGGTCCTGCCAGTCCTGAGTTGAGAGAGCTCAGCCTCCAGTATGGCTAAATAGCTGCATCTCTCGCAAGTGTTAGTGTTATGTGGGAGGAGGAGAGGGTTGTCCGTGTACATGAGAAAATTGTAACATTGCCTCAGAATTCCCAGATTCACCAACTGCCAGGAGAGGACGCCAGTTCAAGTACAAGTATAGCACATATTAATTGTGTAATGAATGCCTCTGTGCTGTAAAGCCAACATTTATACATGTAAAGGTGACCTCGTTCACATGGGTCCGTTAACCGGATTCCATCAAAGTGGTATTGTCATAAGGAATAAGGCATATGTAATCCCAAAGAAGTGCCTGTAAACATATGTAACTCAGAATAAATAGATGCAAGTGGGTCTTTGCGGGTGTACGCAGCTATTAGCATAGCAAATGTATGTTGTCTTGTACAGCTGTATCTTTTATATATATAGATAGATGTGTGCATAGATAAATATCAACAGACATAACAGAAATATGCAATTATATATCTACATATTTATCTATATATACACATATATATATATATATATAAATATATATATATATATATATATATATATATATATATATATATATATATATATATCTATAAATAAATACACACACAAGTGTGAGTAGAGCACCGCTCTTCACACCAGAGGCAGGGCTATACCAGTGGCCATAACATCGTTGAAGTGCTATGTCAACATTGTAAACAGACGGAATGTAGTACATGTTGCGACCACCTACACTTGTAACCCGCAAATCATTCATAATCCATAACACCAGGAAAGGCAGGTATGTGCAAATATGAATGGATGGTGAGCCTGTGAATACACGAGGTGGTACAAAATGTGTGTAGGGCCCCAATGCTCATGAGAGGGCAATGTGTAAAGGTGTGTCATGGCTGCGATATCAGGTGTATAATGTCTGTTATGTGGGAAGCTCAACACGGGTGTGCAGGAGAAACTATGGATATGCGATTATGGACACAGGAGTGCTAGGGTATGTTGCGCCGGGTGCAATGTAGCAGCCCGTGGAGGTCAGGTGCGATTCCCAGATAGAGCGTCATTTGCGTGGAGACATGCGTGAATGGGCGTATCGTTGTCAGACGTTGTGCGTCAGGTCTGCCTGCCCAGCACATAAAACCTATACGCCACCCATGAACGGAACAGAGTTCTGCTGTGACAACCCCATACCGGGAAAAGCAGAAAGACACAATTACATGAAGACAACAATATGTTGATGTACAGTCACAGTAACACAAACACACATCCTATCAACAGTAATAATATGAATGTGCACAGAAACAAACACAGTAGCAGGGATAATAGGCTGTGCATATGACTAATAGGTCGAATGACACTGTATCACATCCCAGTTAGCAGCGGCACCCCAGACATGAAAAACGTGCGACATCTGTCCGCTGCATAACATGCAATATACTGAGCACATGTTCACCGGAGTGAAGTGTTGGTGTTAGAATGACTAAGGCAATAGTATGCAGTTGAAGCAGAGACCAATACGCATGTGTAAGTGTCCATGTCTGGGAAATGTATAGGTTAATAGACACACAGATGTATATATAGATAAAAACATATATATATATATATATATATATATATATATATATATATATAAATTTACATACACATATATATTCATACATATATATATATATATATATATATATATATATATATATATACATATATACACACACAGACACACACACACACACACAAGGATATATATATATATATATATATATATATATATATATATATATATATATATATATATATATATATATATATATATATATATATATATATATATATATATATATATATATATACAAACAACAGGTAGTGATATATACACATACACACAAAACAAAATATATATGTCAGTGTAGATATACACATGTACATAAATAGGTTACTTCACAGCAATTAGGGGTAAAATATTTACAGCCCAGGCATATGTGACTGGGAAGTCCAATAAATAAACATTGTACCCCCCCCCACATCGCCCAGCTAGGCCGGACAGACATACAGACAGGCAATACAGATCAATACACTGCCGCTGTCCAAAACATCGGTAGGAAAGGACCAGTGGGAGAGTTCTGCAAGGTCTACACTTTAAACATGGATAATGATGTCCCTTGTGGGACCCCAAAAATTCAGGGTATGTGTGACTCTGCTGACATTATTATGAGCAGGATGTAGGTGTACATGGAACAGTAGGTTGTGTGCAAGTGTGATAATACATGGGTTGACAAAATGTATGACATGTGTCCCGAGATGGGGAGAGTGGGCTATGTGTAGGGGTGTGCTCATACCCCAGCTGCACTCGCAGTAAGTGTTTGTCATGACTGCTGTAGAGGGGTGCCAGGTAGGTGGACCATGGGTATGCATTAGTGGGCTTAAGTGTGCAGGTGCTGGTTGTCAGCGATGTAGTAGGCCCGCCCAGTGGAAGTCATTAATATTCCTATGTGGGCATAGCATATGCCTACACCTCCCAAACCTGAAGAGCACATCTACCAGATAGTCTGTAAACCATCAGGGGAATACATAGAGATCTAAACAGTGCCATGTACCCGATTAGCATGGACGTCCATAGTTATGTATCAGAATGTAACAAAGTCCAACTAAACACTGCCAAAACTAGTGATATTAGGTTAACAGGTGGCGGAATACAGATAATGACAGATGACAACATGTATGAGTCATAAGTAGCATGTACCTCAACAAACGTGAATGAATACATATGCTCTGTGACTGTGAATGTGTCTGGTTAATAGAACCAATCATCTAAATGTGTCCCACAGGGTGTTATGCATTGTTCCTGATACAGTGTTCATTCACACCCATTGGTTTGTGAGTTCTGCTACTGATGGAAAGTGCATAATTTGCTGACCACCTCGGGTAGATGATAGCATAATAGAAGAGGTTCAACACCCGTATGCCTGTGAGGGTCACACTTATCTGGGCAGTTGTGTCCTGCAAAATGACAGTTATGGCACATGGCCTGTGAGTTCGGGAATGGAGGCTATATAGTGTGTGTAGTGGTGTCAGACATCAATTTGTTGTATCAGTAACAGCTGCATGTAATAGGAAACAGTATTATCAATTATAATGCTACATGAATAACCTTAACGTATGCAAACTGTGGAAGTCATCCATTTACAACTGCATTGACACATGTGATAGCTCTACATATAGGGTCTATAGGGCCGCCACCAGTCTGAATGGCCAAAGTGGAACCTGCTCTGTAGAACTGTCAGATGTATCAGGGCAGAACATACCTACAGCCATTCATAGTACAGTAATATACATATCAGAATAAATCAAAGTGTAGTCTAGCAGCAGTATAGTTGCTTATGCTATTACATATGGCATATCGACGTGTCATGTATACAAGACCTGTAACAAGCAACCAGTACAGACACCTACAACATGAGAATGTCCCCTAATCAGGACAGTTGCAATGGCTAGAGTATTGTACATACCACTCAACTGTCCCTGAATGTCAGGTACGTACCTGAGTGTGACGGAAAGTCTAACCCTGTCCTTCTTAATCCCTCCTAAAATTAGTGGCTGTTGAAGAAATGGTGGTGAATTACACTTACTGACTAATGACAATAAGTAAGAGTTATAAACAACTGTTACTTCAGAATATGAGTATTAAGTCATATGCTCTGATTCTGTCAATGTGTCAAGTTAATAACACTACTTTTGTAAAAGTGGCCCTGATTTTTCTTGACCTGTCCCTGATTCTGCAGAAATGTGCCCCTGATTGGTGGAGAGTTCTGGTATTGTCACATGAGATGTGTGATGAGGGACTGTCCCATGTAAAGTGGGAAAGGTGTCACTCCTACAGTCTCCTGTCATGCAATCTGAAAGGTGGTCAACGTGCAGTAGGTATGCAGTAGCATGACTCTGCAGACAGCTGCATTAACAAACTCTAGTCACATGTCAGCATTGCAGAGTATTGGTTCCCATGTATCAGGCAGATGGGAGCAGATCATATGAGGAACACATATAATATGATTACGTCACTGGACAGGCCGCCGAGTCTGTACAGTCGAACACTGGCCGTCGCAAAATGGTTACACATACCCAATACTGTAGTCATGTAGTCCGATGTAATACGCATCACAAGGGATCACACACACACCCAGCGTGAGTGACAAATGTAAGTGAAAATGTCAGAGAGCGAGCCGCTGTAAGCGTGTTTGTCTACCAGTATGCCAGTAGTGCACTGTCAAAGAAATGTGGAGTCTAAACGTGTATAAAGTGCTGTGACCAGAAGTCAGCAGTGCTTAACATTGTGCAAACCCACGCACAACAGCTCCCACCTGCTGGAATGTGCCTTACCCGGTCTGTATCCAAGGGAGTCGGACTGTCTGCAAACAAAGAACCGCCCTATACACATGATGGTAGAAGTACCCTGCGCACATAGCTCATGTGAATTAACAATAGACCATGGCATATGTACAGACAATAGACCACACACACACACCATACAGTGCAGACATCCAACAGTATAGCAACGTACTGGCAGATATATCGGGAACACTGGTGTATGCATGCCTGGCCATCCTGTGTTTCAGTGTGTGATCATGCCCAGTATGACTGTTAAGCATGTTGTCGACCGACAATACCATCATACTGTCATGTGTGTGAGCATGCAAAGTATGGGCAACTGTATTGCATGCGTCACATGTCCAGATAGTACTGTGTTGCTGACCCCTCCGTTCTACACAGACAGGTGTCATGCTGTGTCTGCAGGGCAGCTAATGGTCATGTGGCATTGAGAGTTGCTACATGTCTGCATAGTGTGGGGGGACATGCAACCACAACCACAGTCCTACACAGCACCATGGGTGGTGCACATGACTCTCACATGTGTAGGTGTGACGGGGGCACAGCCAATAGTTGTACACATCTGCCGCTACTGTACTGGTATGCCGGGTACTCCATGTCAGTGTGTGGACCTATCTAAATTGCTGGTTGGAGGGATACCAGGGTACGTCAGTTCCCAGCTTTAATTACCAGCACAGTGGTGTTGGACCTCCTAGCTTACACAACCTACATCAAACTGCCTGGCCTGCTGTCATATGTGTGTGTCTTAGAGGGCTGGATTCATTCACTGGGCATATCCATAGGCCATCGTATATCATTCGTCTTTATTGGTCCACATCTGTCAAGCTGCATGGAACGTGTGTGGGCTGTATGGACACACATGATGGTCAGCCCATAATCTGCAGTGGGTAGGACACCCTGTGTACTACAGGCTACCATTGTGACCCCCATATGTGCTACAGAGGTCACGGTGCCACTATGGATGTGTACTGTCTGCTGCCCTAACATTTGGCAGCTACAGTCACTTGTATGCTCACATACATACCATAGCAATGGGTAACTACACATTCTAATACAACTGCCACTTGTTAGGTCAATAGACATACCCTGGGTGTGTTCCAGACTTGAGGACGGTGCTGGAGTGCTGCCTATGTCAGATGTACACAGTGCACCTCCTATACATGGCTGAGCACAGGTACTGTCATGTTAGGCATCCATTGTACTGTGTGCAGGTCAGAGAGGGGAAATCCGTGGGTACCTACTGTGTCAGTGCATATGCCTTGTGTTGCCTCTTTGCCAAGGGCAAGTCATACTGTGCACGGGCTTTCGCCGACTGTGCCCTACTCAGGTAGTTCCTTCATCAAGTCACACTGTGCCTGTACAGGCCTTGGCAGTGGTGTTCGGCTGTGTGGCCCTGCCCCATGCTGTTCCTGCTGCAACTGTTACTGCAGGATAACATTGTGTAGCATAGCAAATACCATAACAACTTCTATGCATGTAGCTTGTGAATACTGCAGAGCTCCAACGGATGTGTCCGGATACCAGAACTGTGAACCGAGCATAACAAACACATGCACAAGTATATGTCATGCCTGTGCATCCACCTCAGTATGGTGTGAGTGTTCAGGTGTGTGTGCATTGCTGATGGGTGTCATCAGCCACTACACCAGTGTTTACCCAGCATCCCCCACTAGGAGACTGTAGGGGATGTCCATATAGGCATTTGTGTGCTACAGCTGTGTCAGAAGTCATATATCGGACACATTATAGCTTCCAGGGCAGACAGCACACACATTCAATCTCATGCCCTGGCCTTCGCATATGGCCTAGCTGTTGGAGGGTATGCCCCTGAAGTGACTGTAGGCCCTACCCCACTCCCCAGATGGTGCTATGTGTACAGGCTATAGCACCCAGTACCCCAGGGTAGTCATCCATGTGGTTGAACAGATGCATATTGCTGGTCCACTAATCACGTGTGTTGAGGACATGTACATGCTCAGTAGCATGTGTTGACATGTCATCTGTGAACTGGTGCAATACTCTGGATGCAGATGCCTGTGTGATACCCATGATATCCCCAGTTGTGCTGTGTGAGGTACCTGTGGCTAGGCCAACACATTCCATGGTATCCACTGTAATGCGTTTCCCTCGGCCTGATTGATGTGTCAGGTGTGGCAGGCACAGGTCAACAAGCTGCTGTAGGAGGTCTCTGTCCACCCGATAGTGCTCCAACAACCCCAGCCCATGTAGCCCCTGGTAAGTCACCCTTGGTCTACAAAGTCTTATGTCACCCCAGTAAGGGTTGTTCGGCAGCATACACATCCACACTGCCCTCAGCCTCCTGCACATGTTGGTATATGGTGCCTGCTGCAGCCCGTGTCATTTGGCTGGACTGTGTCATGAAATGTCCCTGCAGGTATACACCGGTAGTGTAGAGTGTGGATGAAACCTGTGTGTATGCTGCTTGCTCGCATTAACGTACTGTTCATGTGCGGGCTGGCCATGTCACCTGCAGATTGTGCTGATCAACACCTGTTTGTGCAGCCTGTACACCCTGACTACCCCACCACTGCTGTCATCCCTCCCAATGTTGATTAATATACCAAATGAACCATGAAGCCAGGAATCCAGGACAACTTTCAGAACAGTCCTTGGTCAAGTCTGATTGTTTCTTAAACACAACCTTGTCTTTGCTGGCTCAGCAGCAGGACAAGGTTGTGTTTAAGAAACAATCAGACTTGACCAAGGTCTGTTCTGAAAGTTGTCCTGGATTCCTGGCTTCATGGTTCATTTGGTATATTAATCAACAGTTTGGCTAGCTACTTTTTGTCTTTTATCCCTCCCAATGTTACCAGGCAGGTATAGACACACCCCTAGCTTAGGTGTGCTAAGGCAGGAGCACTCCCGAGGCACAGCTCTGCAATGTACGTACAGTATATCTGACCCCCCCTCTCATGCTGTCAACTATATTCGAGACCTGCACCCAGCTGACTACACACATACACTCCAGGGACCAGCAGCACACCCTGGTGATAAATGTGATACACCATAGTCAACCTCATCTGCATAGTATAGTCTGATAATGAATAGTTATATGACCCATACCGAACCTCCAAATTATTAACCACTGCTCAGTGTCACTCAGATCCATACACAACTGGCAACAGGTGCCTTACCATCACCATATTCAATGTCCCATGGTCTTCCCAGCAACAAAATAACCGGTGTCTACATGACTACAACCCGTGGCCCTGCACACTACAGACGATGTGCATTACCACCACGCCATGGCAGATATACATTGATCCCAGGTTATCACATACAGATCATCCGGCACAAACATTCAATAGTGCTGATGTCCCCAGACATATGTTCACATCTATGTCCACCTCTACATCTACATATATCATATATATTATTTGTATACATATATACATGGACATATATATATATATATATATATATATATATATATATATATATATATATATATATATATATATGTATATACATACATACACACATATACATGTACAAACATATTTAGATATGGCATTTATATCACAGCAGCAGACCACATGACAGCAATGCATTAAACAGGAATGAAAAGGAAACTACATGTGCCACCTGCATCATGTAGTGTTGTTACTATCAAGGCACGTGTGTTATGTTGCGTCACATGGGTCAGACCATATCAAGGGTAAGAGTAGGGCTGCTGACAGTTACTCACCAGACCTATTGGCGAATGTATGTGTTTACAGCCCAATGTCTTGGCAGAATATGTGGGCTGTGGACACTATATAGGTCAGCAACAAAACAAACTGAACACATCCCACATCTAGCCACCCAAAGTTGCCAACATATATGGTATAACTGCCAAACACACACACCTGCCATGCCTTGGAATCGAGCACCTACCTGTCTAGTCTACCACACGACAGCATTTTGCAGTAACAGAATGCGCTATTGAGATTACTGGTACACAGCACTCCCAGATGCATACTTCTAGGTGGATGACATCATCCGCAAAGGCAAAGACGCCGATAGGGAATGTATGTCGAGTGAGCCATCTAAAAGCATTACTCTGTCCCCAGGCAATTGGAAACACACACACACAAGCACACACTTGGCAGGGCTGGGAGTCGAACATACACCTAACTACCTTATCACACTACAGTATTACGCAGTTACAGAACACACTACCGAGATTACTGGAACACAGCACTCCCAGAGGCATACTTCTAGGTGGATGACATCATCCACAAAGGCAAAGATGCCGATAGGGTATGTATAGAGAGTGAGCAGTCTAAAAGCATATTACTGTCCCAAGGTAGACGTAGACAAACACACGGCAGTGGTGTGAGCGGGACAACTGCCCATCTATGGAGCACTATTACAACACTACATAGATACGAGACAAGCCACAGACAGTACACCCTTCAAGACAGTCAACCAGTGTGTTCAGTGTAGGCATCCATCCTGATGTGGAAAATGGACATCTGTTGCCTGGATGACCACCATCGCTATACAGGATGTCAATGGCCATGCCCATACACAGAGGCACATCACCGATACAAGGTGTCACTGGGCATGCTCACACACTTAGTATCACACATCCATTTGGAATGTACTATGTGTCCATCAACACAACGGCATACTGGGCATGCTCACACACTTAGCAGTTGCAAAGGGCAGTCTTGCATGCACATGGATTCTAAACATGGAAGGGCACAGTTTGGAATGCACTGTGTGTCCATCTACACAATGGTGTACTGGGCATGCTCACACACTTAGCAGTAGCAAAGGGCTGTCTTGCATGCACATGGATTCTAAACACGGAAGGGCACAGTATGGTGTTACTGTCCCCACGTACATGAAGACCACTCACATGTACTGACCAGTACACACTCAAGAGCCATCACAGATGTCTCAGGTGCAGATCACAGAAGTAAATGCCGCAGTCTACTATGTAGCCCTCAGGCATCACCAGGTTGTTGGACCAGCAAAACACAGCCATACCTTACCCCAACACCGTGTGACTCATGACCAGTGGACTGTACATAGGTCTACAGCAACTGTGCAGACTATACATGTACTGTACTGGGTTCCATCATGTGTTATGCAATGCAATGATACCACTGAACATGACCAGTTCGTCTCTACACATAACAGGGGTCCTGGGTCTTACACAGCTGTGACAGATGACTGTCACTGTACACCAAAGAACACACATGTTTGGATATGACATACATGTAATCGCTGTGGATATGTGCATGGACCACACACACACACACACACACACACACACACACACACACACACACACACACACACAAAACACATATGTACATAGCATAGCTTTTGTTGTTCTCCATGTAGACAAGTGGCTACAGCAATCACACGCATGCAAATGGAAGGTAGGTCCATGGCTGTTGAATGCTAACAGTACATGAGGTAGCAATGTTGACCGAGGACACATTCCATCTGTACTAGTTACCCATGACACCCATCATATCATACAACAGTCCATTTTTTATGTATGTCATCACACATGTCCACCAATTGCAATGCATACAGACATGGCTACATGACAGGCATGTAGGACCAACACACATGTACATGTAGTGGTGTGCATGCAGCTACCATGCATGTGCAGTAGCGGATGTATGTAATTCACCTCTGCCTAACTACAACATGCAGTTGCAATGCAGCCCCATCATTGACACCTGTATATGATGAAATACTGACAGCACGGTAGGATGTACATCAGGTATGGATGGATGTGTGTACATAAAGTGGTGATCCACCTTTGCAGATGGATGTTTGCCGGGGATGGCTCACAGGTGTGTCACACGCCATCCTACCATTACATGTGCTAACAGTACGCTATGTTAAAGTTACTTGACGGTGAAGACATAAAACCTACACAGCGGTCGGGTGTTACTGACTGTAAGTCACTTGACACCTGTAACACTTACATCCTCCCGTGTGCATATAGCAGCACAATTGCTGGAGCTAGCGTTGGTACACATAATGTGGCCAATACTGCTGCATGTCTGTCAGACATATCATCATATAGCAGGTGTATCATTCACGGTACTGCCATGTGTGCTTGCTTGTGTAACCATATATGCCACATATGGTGGGGAATACATCCCAATTGTTACACACCCCTGTACACAGTTGTAGAGATCTGTACATACTGCAGTGTGGAAAGCATGACGTAGGCAGGGGTGGTGTGTGTATCACACACATGTCAGCTATCCATATGTGAATGACATTTGCGGACTCCACAGTGTGTGTGTGTGTGTGTGTGTGTGTGTGTGTGTGTGTGTGTGTGTGTGTGTGTGTGTGTGTGTGTGTGTGTGTGTGTGTGGGTGTGTGTGTGTGTGTGTGTGTGCATGTATGGCTGTCTTGTGCATGGAGTGAGGATGTATGCTACCATACAGAACAGACAGGATCCCTAACCCCTCATGGTGATTCAGTCTACTACCCTGTTAATGCCATCGGTCTCAGCCTTACTGGCTACCTGTACATGTTCATTCTCTGTGTTGCGTCATGTGGGTGCACAGTACTGTGAGGGTGATTACCACATAGGCAGGGGACCTCACCTCAACACTATGGAGTGTGCATTATAGTGTTGTTGACCACGTGAGTGTGGGCATGTTCCTGTATTGTGACAGGGTATTACTGCTACACAGTGAGGCCTCATGCTATCAAGTGGCCTCTAATGTTATTATCGGCTGGACCACTGTGTAAACCCCCCACACTATGTCAACATACCTGTGATGTGACCTGGTATGGATGTCACGTTTCTAGCCACTGTAGCCTATTAAACAGCCCACATGCTTCTGGATCAGTAGATGTGTGGACATCTGTGGTATGTTAGCCCTTCCAACAGTCAGGTTGAGGCTACGTATAGCATGCTGATATTGCCATATGTGCCTGTGAGTACTCCACATTTACACATGGGAAACTGCAAACACTAGTGAAGCAGTGAACAAAAAGCCAATAACAAACCAAGAATTAATCCAAGACCTTAAAGGAAGGAACCGGAACTCTGTTGAAATCCAAAAAAATGTAGTTTTAATTCTGAAATATTCCAATACCAAGAGTCACAGAAAAAGTCACACAAGCGCTTTCGCTCAGGTAGTCCTGAGCTTTATCAAGTATACAAGTTGCAGTGTATTGTAACGCCTATTAAATACCCTGGCAATTATACAATTAATTGATAAAATCTGATGCTGAAGTGCTCTAATAATTTAAAGCTATATGCTAAGGACTAGTTATCATTACAGCAATTCAAAAATAAAATGTTTGCAAAGTCATATGCACATATATAAATGAAATAACCATAAAAAACATTTAAAATCCCAGATACCTAGATTTTTAAGAATACAAATTTGAAATCTCATTGGGGTTAAAGATTATTAAAAATGTTGAAAATATATTGTGACTAGTAGTGAACTAATGGGAAATATTTATTTTACACTGTTAAAAAATACTGTTGGATGTGCATTGGATATTTATAGTGCCCATCTACATAAAGTTTCAGTGTTAAATGTGTTTTATTAATTGAAGCTTTGAAGCCGTGAATGCTCAATAATTTAGTGTGCTGTGTAGAGACGTTGTTATGTAGAAGGGTCTCAAGTCCAAGAATTACAACCTAGCCCTCCTGAGCTTGAGGACCGGTTTAATGCTGATCATCCCGTTCAGACCTGGTGGCTTCCCTGCATTCAGTCTCAACTGCCATAATAATTCACGGTAGCCCAAGGTGGATTCCCAGTCACCACCCCTTGCATCTGGTTCAACTTGTTCTAAGACCAAAAACTGGATTTTGGGTTCTGGGCAGGAGAGTGAATGTTTATAGAAGGCGTTGGTTTCCTTTTTCTTGGTCATGTCATACCTGTGATGTGACCTGGTATGGATGTCACGTTTCTAGCCACTGTAGCCTATTAAACAGCCCACATGCTTCTGGATCAGTAGATGTGTGGACATCTGTGGTATGTTAGCCCTTCCAACAGTCAGGTTGAGGCTACGTATAGCATGCTGATATTGCCATATGTGCCTGTGAGTACTCCACATTTACACATGGGAAACTGCAAACACTGCTACTTGTTGGCACATGCAAGTAGACCATAAGGAGGGAACCAGGGCATCATTACCAATGTGCTGTTACTGTTGTTACCAAGACACCTACTATGAACATATAACAATGCATGATAAACCTGTACTACATGGTATGTCTGGTGCGTGTCAACAGTACACAACTAATGTAATATACACTTCTCTCACTATTCTTTTCACCCTGTGCATCAGACCATTTGAGCATGTCCCTGCACTGATGGTGTGGATGATAGGGATGCGGCACAGGCTTCATCATATGCACAGGGTGATAATGTTTGCCAGGGGCATAGGCTGCACCAATGGATGACATTATGTGTGTGGCTAAGGGCCGATGATCTGATTGGACATGTGTGGTCGTTATGCATGTGGGTGTTGCGGTGCCCTACAGATGTTTTTGCTGTGTGTGTGTATGTGTGCACACAGTTCTGCCTTTTGTGAGGCCTGCACAGGGCTAATATTGACAGCTCCAGATTGTACAGACCAGGATGTAGAGCTCACTGTATCCAGCCATGGCCACGTGACCTGTGCTGCCAGGGGTTGCACGGGCACTACCAGGTGGAGGTACAGATTGGCTACTGTCTGACGACACATGTCCACTGGAACTGTGCCCCCACTGGGAACGTCCAGGGCCCCATCCGCATGGCCTGCTGTGTCCTGGTGTGGACAGTGCAGCATCAACTGCACTGCTACTGCTACCAGCACTATGGAAGCGGACATGTGAGGTGGCATGCTGACGCTGACCTGCACTAGGTGGTGTAGCTGGCCTATGTCCACGTGGCCTATGCCTCACCCCTACCAGATGTTCTAGCACAGACAGCTCACACTCGCAGATTGCCATGCCACGGTCAAGGATTCCGACCATGTCACCCAATCGCCTGTCCAGAACATCAACAATCTGCTGTTGAGCATTTGCAAATGCCTGGATGTTGTCATTTAGAGTACGGATAGCAGCCCTTTGCAGCCTCTGCCCTTCTCTGTTCTGTCATTCAGCATGTACCTGTGCTGCCATAACAGTCTGAAACATGCGTCTGGTGACACCAGCTGCTGCGCTCTGTCCTGCAGGTGCATGTCTGCCAGAAGTCCTCCTATGAGCAGCACTGGCCACATGCCTGTGTGGCACATCTGCAGTCAATACACTGGCACCATGGTGTGGAGACACACCTTCTGTAGCCACCACACGTTCCTGTTCCACGCTAACAGACGCTGACTATCCTTCATCTATGGCCACTGGTGGTGTGGTATGTATTGGCAGCAGAACTGTTTGCGGGGAAGAGGGGGACATAGCTGGAATGGCAACCATTGGCACAGATTCAGCCCCTGACAACCCTGCCTGTACCTCATGCATATGTTCATCACTGCTAGTATCTATGGGGACACTAACATCAGATGGACTGCAGGAGGGTAATGCACCTACATCACATGTGAATGCAAAGAAAAACTCTAAATTACAATAGACACACAGAGACACACACAGACGCACACAGACACACACACACACACACACACACACACACACACACACACACAGACACACACACACAGACACACACATACACAGACGCACACACAGACACACACACACAGACACACACACACACACACACACACACACACACACACACACACACACACACACACACACAGATACACCATGCATGTGATTTGACAGACGGCATGCAGCATGCATGTGATACAGCAGATGGCATGCAGGTCAAACATTAATAATGTTAGTTAGCATACCTCCGTGGGTTGCACACAACAGCAAGCAGGTGTCATATCAGTAGCCATGCAGTTCACACAATCATGGCAGTAAGCATGCATCCCCGTGATACACCATGTGGACCAGAACAGGTTAACAGTACACATGGCTGAAGTGACCTTGACATGTAATCTGCTGAGGTGTGCATTAACATGCATACATGTCTGACACAATGGTGTCCTGACACATGTACAGTGTTGTAATGGGCATCACACTGCAGTGTCATCTGTATGCCCTACAGATAGAATGCATGTTTAGCAAATGTGCATGTGCTTGGAAGGGTAGTGTGAGCCATCTACATTGCTAAACAGTGTGAAGTACAGACACGGTGCCATTGCATGGCATCATGAGGCGTCTATATTGCTATACAGTGCGTAATATGCACACATTGCATAGTCATAACTGCATGCATACCCATGACATAACTGTGGATTGTGACCCATGATGCTGAGGTATATACACACCAAACCATGCTGTGTCATGTGACAGGTCACTGGAAGACCTACAGATGACACCCCTGCACAACTACTACAGAGTCTAGCTGCCTGGCAACCATGTCCACACATGGCAGACTTGTCAATTCACCATGTCCCACATGCCATTGATGTACCACACACACGAGGTGCACAGCTAATGGTGATGTCCTACAGCAGCAAGGGAAATGTACAGTATCTGTGGCCAAATGTGGTGTCAATGTCTGTGGAAGCTGTACAGGTGACTACTGTCATGCTATGACACAGTTGTGATGTTCAACACATCTTATATGGTAGACTTAAGTGATACCTCCACTAGCTGTGCACAGGCTTTTATGATGTCCAGTGTATCACATCAACTGTATAATCAGTCAACTAAGGCTATAATTGGACCATGTGTGGACAATGTGCAACATGGTGTATACACATCACATCTACATGTCTCTGGCCATCCCACATGGCCATGTGTGAACATGTGTTGGCCAAATGTTTGTGATGGCTGTCTATCTCACATGTCTGTGTTGTCCCATATGACATACACCCATAGATGTCATATATGTCACCACCCACAGGGCTATGCAGACAACTGGTTGTATGTTTGGTATGTGGGGTATGTGTTATGGGATAGTGTGACAATATTGCAGCCAGAACACAACGTGTCTGGGGCAGTCAGATGGCACATCACAATGTGTGCACCCATTGCAGGGGCATATAACACAATGGTGACTCCTGCGGGCTGCCCATATCCCAGCTCACTGTGTGGTACTGTTTGTGTACCACACATGTGTTGTTCCAATCTATAGTACATAAGCCTACATTGTACAGCACTTCCACCGTTGTATGCACAGCTGTCCACACATGTAGCAATGACAGATACTGTGGTTTCATGTCGGTGTATCATTTCGTTTGTGTATATTGCACATGGGTAGCCAGTGTGAATGATGGGAAATGCGACCTGTTTATCATGACTGGGCCAAACATCAAGTGTACATGTGTTAACTAGCCACATGGCGAATAGATCTATGCTTTAACATGCCTGATACTGATGACAGTCTCACCTGCAATGGACTGATGCCTGTGCGGCATGCCAGAGGTACCTGTATAGGGGTGACACAGCAGTTTGAGCATTATCCATGACTGTATGACAGCCACAGGGTGCACTGTGCATGTTAACACATTCGCCTGTACAATAGCATATAGTATGCACATGTGTGCATACACAGGGTAGCATACTGTAGTATGCAGCATGTGTGTAAACATACCTTGCATATGATGTTACATTACATAATGTACAGTGACACATGCAACTAAATGGGATATAATAGTCATATGTGCAGTACTGACTTACCAGGCAACTCCAGGCTCATTGGTTGGGAGACACCCACCTCCACGATGGCAGCTAGTGTTTGTGGATGCTGTTCTGAGGGTGTCCCGAGACTGGCCAGTAGCTCCTTGGTGGGTGTGTGCGGGGGCTGGGTTGGTGGCCCGCCACCTGTTCCACCTTGTTCCTTGGCGATTGCAGTGGCACACTGTTTCACATGTCGTATCAAGTCCATGCAGTGTTTGTGCACCTGCTTGTATGTGCAGTTATGGCCACCCACATCATTAACCCTCCCGTGAAGGTCCTGCCACAGGTCATCACGATGCTGGGCATGCTGTGGCACATGGCTGAACAACACCTCATAGTTCTGATGGAGGTACGGGATGAGGACATCATCCTCCTGGTGGCTGTACACTGGCAGGCGTGAACAAGGCATTATCTGTAAGACATAATGATAGTGACAGCTCACAGTATCACACAGGTCACAGTATCACAGAGATGTACAGAGATACTGCTGCACATACGTTTGTATTAAATCTAGTACATCTGCACAGTTATCTTTGAAAATCATCATGACACTGACATGACTGACATGTTTGTGTCATATACATGTAACTCCCATTACGCAATGGATATCATCACCATATACGTGTGTCACCTCATTATATTGTTCATACTCCATGTGAATGCTGTCTTGATGTGGGCATGTCTGTTTGCCTGCACTGGTGTTCTTACCTATCAGCACATGCCTGGATGTGTCCACAGTAATGCTGTTGACCTTGATGCTGTGTATATGTCACATATCAACACATACACTGCATTAATGGACTTGAGCAGTGACAATGCACACATACGCATGGAAACCTTTACATGCACGTGTTTTGCCATATACATCTACACGGCACTGTACAGCAGTTCAACATCCTGCCACGGATCGCCTGTGTTGCACATGTGATAGACATGGGACAATGGCTACCCAGACATCATTTGCAGGGATGGTTATCAACTATAGCATGTACGGGCACGGTTTCCTAGCTGTATCCGGCAGCCATTTTGCCACTGTGAGGTGCATCAGTGCCACATTACTGATCCAGACAGTTGATAATACATCTACCATGCGGTCATCAGACCATGTATTACAGAGATGACATGTGCAGCTTTGATGGACAGGGTTGCATGGTATGGCAGGAGTATGTAACATATATGGCACAGGGATCTGTCTAGCATGTGGTGATCCTAGTAGTAGGATGGTGGCTGTCCATGACGTATGTCTTTCAGATCAGGATATGTACATGTAGCATGTCCAACATCATAGTGTAGCACATGTCTTTATGCAAGGTAGCCAGCATGCTGCATAGTGGAGGTGAGGATTGTGAAGGCTGGTATCGCTCATCCACGCATGGCCAATGCCCCTTAAAGGTGATATGTGATCCAATATTGGTCACCTGAGTGCTGAGTATGCCTGTCCAATAATCTCCATGCTCATGGATGCCACCCTGTCATGACATGGGTGCCTCGTATGACTACCTAATAGGCCTGAAGACGTCACCAACTCAGGGAGGTGAACTGCACAGCACCATCCCTTACACAGTGTTCATAATGTTGACCGCAGCCTAGATGGTAGTTAATGGGTACAGGGATATTCACCTAGCGGTGACAATGCTAATATCATCTGTCAGATTCTGCACATATGTCACACACCTCACCTACAAAGCCCATTCTGTATGTTGTCCACAACACTGAGACAGCTATTGTTCATAGGTCATGGCCATTCACATCCTTACATACACAGATGCCTCACATTTGTCTGTGTGGTATGGGCTACAATGAGGGGGGAGTACAACACATTAACCCTGTTTTACTGTAGCTGCCACTGGTGTGATATGCACATGTCACTCTGACACCTTTTGTAGTGTTGATTCTGTCAACAGGCCACTAGTAGAACACTCCTGTGACATACAAAGGTACATGTAGTCAAACATCCGTACTGTCATCTACGTCTGTACTGCTAACATCTACGTTGATAAAAGTTCATGGACTTGCAGACAATACTTAGCAGTGCCTCCAATTATGACTGTCGTCACCACTTGTGGTTTGATATTATCCAACACCCTATCTGTATTGCATTTTTATGCTCAGCACTTGTTCAGAACTCATGACCACTTCATGAACTACTAATTAATATAGCACCAATTCCAAACCATTTCTCACAAGTACACTGTCTGTCCTTACATTTCCAGCTTGCTTACAGTACAACAGCTGTTGTACACACATAACTCACATATCTTGTGAGACATGGTTGAATATACAGGCATGTCCAACTGTCACGTACCAGTGCTATTGCCTGTCTATATGATGAATATGGTGTACATGTGGCAAAAGAGCAATTGTCTCATGTACACAGGCAATGCTTACCTCCCAACAGATGACACTATAGCCTGTGGGAGATGCACATATGTAGCCATGCTGGGGGTAATGCTTTCACCAATCCAGACTGAACCTGACAGTCATATGGGGACATGTAACATTTGCAACACACCCCACTCATCACATAGTCTCACAAGATCTCCACCACCACAGGTCACACATAGTATGAGTACAACTTTTGCAGAGCCTCTCCATACTCTGTGTAGGCACCAAAGGCAGCCCCCATCACCAAACACAACAACAATAACTTATAGCCCACAGACTCATGTGTGCCCATCACATACAGCCAATAGGGTGTTATAACATACACAACACACCAGTCATAGGTGACTCTGTAGGCGGTCACAGGGATGTCCCACTCAGCAGGCTACACAAGGTGATAGTCACTTACATCTAGCTGACAGGTAACTGGTTCTGCAACATAACCTATGCACCCATGTCACACCTCACCAGGTACAATTTGACTGTCATTCTCCATGTTAGTGTGACTGCCCTGAGATGCAACTTCACAGACTACATGTGCAGGGACATGCAATAGCTCACCGGTCTTGTAGCCCTGAAGGTATCAGCCAATCCCTGGGGAGCATTATGCATTCATCCGGACTTGATACCACTGTACAACAACTGACTGTTTCACCTCAACAGTTGCCTATGCTTCTGCTGTTATTCCACAGGCATCCAGTATCTGTCCGCTTTGACTGACATGGTCAACAAAACACGATGCTTTGGCACAGATGACCTGCACCTGTCAGCCCTGGGAGTACAGATAACATGTAAGGCTCTTGCTGCTCCTATACTGCCTGTCTTGCACAGTTTCAAATAACATTCACCACCAGAATGGGAACAGGCAAGCAAAACATGAGGTCATGTGACTCGATGCTTGACATCTTCATTTCTGACGCACGTAGGCAAGGCACTCCTTATAATGGACCACTTCAATATCTCTGCAGTGACTGAGACCTGCCTCTAGGCTCTGCAGAGCACACCTGCACTGACAGGTTATACGCAGACCACACCTTTCAGTCATGTATACACAGACCACACCTTTCAGTCATGTAACCTGGACCGGAACTCCCACGGCTGAGGTGTTCCCATATTCCACTATGTTGTACACACCTCCTGGCTAGTTACTTAGCACAATGCTTCAGAGGTGATCCATGTGCAACTAACTGTGGCCAGAACTGCTATAAACATTGTAACATGCTACGGATTCAACAACATACCCCACGGTTACCAGCCCTCATTTCTTGGTGTACTGGACAGTAGGGTTTAGACTGGTACTACTGATGTGAGACTGACACTACCCCACACTTAACTGGGATAGCCACTCATGTACTGACACATTAGGCCAATGCTGTCCGGGATTCATAACTTCCACTCGGCTGGATCAACCCATACACACCACCTCCAAGACCAACAATATCCTAGACATGGACACTACCAATATGTGACTGGTGGTCCACACCTGGGGTTATCCCCTCGTTGGTGTTTTCTGAACATATGCTAATCACCCTTGCTATCCACATCCTGGCACTACACCCTTCATGGCATACACAGTACAAGATTACTACAACACCTACTACAGACGTCTTATAACAGCAGTAGTAAACGTCATGACACCCGTGCAGATGGACAATGCACATACAAACTCTGAAACATACCCCAGTGCACTTCATTAGCACTTACACAACTGCATGGATCATGCTATTCCAAACAGAGTCATGATGGTACCCACCAGATAACGGACGCCACTCTGGGGGTCCAGTTCCATGGTCATAATGTACAACAAAAGGTGGAGGCTGTTGCAAAGTGGAGTACAATCCCATGGGTGGGGTAGCTCACTGGTCAGCCACAGTAGGGCTACAGGATCCCTCATCACATACTCCGAACCTAGCTACGTAAACATTACTGTGACACATTCCAGGGTGTACCACAAGGCATTATAGAGGTATGTCAGTAGTCAATGGCAATTCCCACATCTGCTCTGACATATGACAGTTACTCATGAACATTACAGAACCAAGTGATGTTGGCAACATACTGGCGGATGGGTTCAATGCTAACATTACACCCTCTCACTCCCTACAGGGCCACAATCCATGCAGGAACATTGCGGTATCCCTGCGGTCACAACTACACAGTACTAACCTGCACTCTCTAAGGCCTGGAACACTGACTCCATGTGACCATCCAACATCCCAGGCTGTGATTTACACAAACCTCTGGACGACATGTCTCCCCACTTGGCCACCAGATTCAGTAATAGCCTTGTATCAGACACTGTGGCCCCTGAATGGCACACAGCAACAGTTATCACACTCCACACAGGTGGCACCACAATGAACCAGAGGGACTATTGCCCTATACACCTGACTGGACTGTTCTGCAAGGCTATAGGGCACATCATCATGGAAGTCATTCACAGAGACATTGGTGGGCTCCAGTCCTTTGATGCCACCCAGGTTGGACTTGTTAGTGCCAGAGCATGGCTCCTACACCTGGTGAACTCCTTTGATACAGTTACGAGGGTAGTTGATGACAGTAAGGGGGTCCACACAGCCTACATTGTCCTCTCATTGGCTTTCAGCACCGTTCTCCATTCTGGTATTGACAACATACACATCCACCTGCACATCGACCCCTATGTCGCAGGATGTTATACAAAGTGGCTCATGGACAGGACCCACACAATGAGGGTAGCATACCATAGTACCTACTGTATTTCAGTTACATTTGGCGTACCACAGTCCTCAGTCATAGGGCCCCTCATGTTCGGTATATGCCTCCCTGAGGTACAGGCTAGCACAGAGGGACTTTCCCTGACTAGATTTCCAGACAACTGCATACAAAGCACCATGATTGATCCACCAGCTGATACTGACTCCCTCCATATGGGTGTCACTGTGACGGATACCTGATATTAATATCATGGCATCAAGCTGCATGGCACTAGGTGCATGAACATCCCCTTTGCATTACACCAATCACCCACTGACTATCACATAGGTGGTAGTCCCCTACATACATGTCACATTGTACGTGATCGTAGTACACACGTATGTAGCACCCACTCCTTTGATAACCATATTGCCAATTTGCCGTGGATATCCTTCTACGTGGCCACCCTTATCTGTACTGGGTTTGTAGCTGGAACACAGGCACCTATTTTACCTCTGAACTCTTCATGTATACACACATTCAAGGGTACAACACCCCATTTAGGGTGTACCTTACAGAACAGCTATGGCTTTACATACCACAACATTAACACGCCATGAGGATTATTGAGCTCCAAAGGTTGACATATGCGGCAGAACTACAGACACCACGACCATACACATTTGCATACTGCATACTCAGGGGTGACCTCCGCTGAACATACATGGCCCATGTCCACAACAATATTCATGGATATACTCCACATAAGCGACATAAGCAAAAGCCACTGAGAGCAACATGCTCATGGATATGTGCACAAACGTAACGATGAGTGGGATGTGCTTGTTGGTTACATTCCCAATCCAGACACTCACCATGCTTTGGAACATGATTTCTATGTACATCACGCAGGGACACTCAGTAGCACTGTTCATGTGATACATCACTTGGTGGATGGGAGACACACATGTATGCCAGAGATCACTGCAGTGGCTGTACTGTGCAGAGGTGCAGGTAACACATGGCTCTGCTGTTCACAGACAAGACACTACCCTAGAGAGGTACCACTGGTGTAAACACTGTAGTTGGGCTTACACATAGACTTGCCAGACAGCATAGTACCCCACTATGAACCTGGGAAGCTATTACATGTCCTTTGTGCATGGTTAATTGAGTAGCTCTTCCATTTCAATTAGCTATCATGATGTTACAGTGTCCCATGACTATAAGCCATATGTATCCTGTTACTGTATATTGTACATGCCAATAGACGATACATTTGGTATGCATGATATGACTGTTATGTTGTGTAGAATATCTGACATATCTACCTACAATACTGTATATTACACGTATTTTACATATCATCCTATAATGCAAAGCATACTTGCACAGCAGGACCACCTTAGGCATGTCGTTGTCATTATATGCCCATACACATGCCTACTGTAACAGTATATCAACATATACTATCCCCTGCTATGGCACGTATTTGTTGGACATACCCTACCACTGACGGCGGGTGGTATGGAATTGTTCTGTTTAAAGCCCTCATGTAGCACCCCTTGTGATGTCTGTGATATTTACCTTGTGGCCCACTGCAGGACATACAATTTCTACAAGCGTCAGACATCACTACATAATACCTTTTCCCACTTTATGCATTGCGGACACTTTTAATTAAATACAAAACAGGCTATACATGCACTAACATACTGAGTGTTCTACATACCTTGTTAGCATTCCGAACTTTCATAACTATCTCTCTTACACTGTTTAAACAGTTCTATGTTATGAGCATACGGTTTGAATGTCTGACAAGTCATCCTTATATACGTCGATACCTGTAACATGTGGTTTCCTGATGCCAATTGGTGTTCCTGAGTAAATTATTACATGCACATCAGCTGTGCAGCTACTCCATTCACCAATTATGCAGCAACAGTGGGGTATAATTTAATTCTCCACTTGGGCATTGCCGATTTGCCCTACCTTCGGGGAGACGGCCTGTATGTGTTTTGTTGTGTGTAATTGCAACTGCTATGTGTAGAGACATGGATATTTTGGATTCATGTCTTCCGTGGATTGTGTGTGACGGCTAGAGTATGTGGTTCTACATGTGAGTGTAGCTGTCATCTCAACCATCTGATAAGGGACTATTGCAAACAAAACCTGTAACATCGCTGTCTGTTCCATTATACAACGGCTACGATTTCACATGGCACCTTTAAAAATGTGTCCCTCATATGGTATGTTAACGCTTCTGCAGATGTAATTGAGTGAGTGGATGTTTGTGCTGTTATTATAGTCTGTATTGCTATAGTTTCATTTGTGGGGGATGTAGGTGGGTATACATAGCATATACAGGTTTGTGGGGCTTGCATTTCTACATAGTCCATATATGTATGTGGGCTCCTTCCCTAATTAAAGACTTATCAGTTAGTAGACTTTTGTTATGGGCATATACATTGGGCCGTTGTTAATTGGTTTCTATATAGCATGCAGGTGAGGTTGATACGTCCATACCTCCCGAAATACAGCGATATGTAAAGGAATGTTACTAAATGACAGCTGTCTCGTGTATTTCTGTCCCAGATATTTGCACTCATTGCAGTTGTGTTGGTAACTGAACCTCTTTGGCATGGGTTGCCACCTTTTCAAATGGCCATAGTGAGACATTTGCGGGACACATATCAGTGTTTACAGGCCGACACATACCCACGGTCAGTACACAGGATAGCACATACTTTTATCCTGAATACATACTTATTCTTGTAGGACTTTGGCTACTTATCATATTTCATGTATCATTTATGTTTCTTACATACAGGCATAACTATTTAATGCAACTATTACATAATATATGGGACATAATTATGTCCTACAATCTCGGACATTTGCCCTTTTTCATGTTTTATGTCAGGACACAACTGCCCAGGGAGGGGCTGTCCCTCCAAATGTGGGACAGGTGGTAACCATATGCCTACGCCTAGCTATAACCACACCTACCATAATGATCTACCTCCAAGTTAGCACTAACAGACACATGATGCAGACACACACACACACACACACACACACACACACACACACACACATTACAGTCACACAGAAATGCACACGGCACCCTCAACACACACATACACAGACTACGGCAATCACGAACACAGTTGAACACAGTACCTACGTGGACCGCAACACTGGCAGCGGTAACTAAATGTCCCTTCATATTGTGATAATATTACTCGCGGTTCTAGTGTTCTGGTACTGTGTTCTTTTGGGCTTTCAGCCTTGTGGTTATGTGTGTCAGTATGTGACACATTCCATAGTTGGCAGTATCCTATTTATTTGTACCTCCATGGTTGTGTACATGTCGTTGACCTATCTATATATTTGTAGATATCGGTGACTTCGTATATATCAACATATATCTCTCTATCACCCTTTATATCTGTATTATATATATGTATATATATATATATATATATATATATATATATATATATATATATATATATATACATATATATACATCTATCTATATATATATATATATATATATATATATATATATATATATATATATATATATATATCTGATAGAGAGAGTGACAGGCAGAATACACCTTTCATTGTGTACTTGTCGGTGTATACTGTTTCCTGGACTCCGCACATTTGTGTTTGAACCTGTCACATTACACACCTGCCGTAGGTACATCTTGGCTACCATAGTGTTAGGTGATTGTGTACATGATTACATCTTCTACTCCTGGCAGTGGTCATTTTACCCTTCAGAGCAGGCACTATTAGTACAGGGGTGAATAATGCTGGTTTCACCTGTTCTGGACATCACTGACTGTGATCTGCATGATATTCAGAGAAGCTTAGCCCTGTTTTGTGCATATCCGTATAGTCATATTTAAACGACGCTTACAAGCACTGGGCAATGCATATTCCCGCTAAAGTGTGCTAAACATGATCTGCTGACCTGCATCCGACATGCATTATTCGTGCCTTCGGGATTACGTTACATCCCTTTCAGGACGTGGGACCGGGAACATGCACGACGGTCACTGCATTTACCACTTGGGCATCCGGGATTTGTATACGTGTTATTACATTTTGTATGTGGACTATACTACGGCTTTACTCCATACTGTAATCACATGGGTAACCCAGTTAGTTTACATATGGATGAGTCATATTAATGGTATGTCCATGTGATGTGTAATGGATGTGCTCCAGCATTGGGTATGTATATCACAGTGAGCCACACAATATAATGTGCTACACCTTCAAACAACCGTAGGTGGAGCATGCTGGGTATTGCACATGACCTGGTAGTTGGAGTGGAATCCCTTGCGGTTTATGTAGCACCTACCATGCTCACCGGGTGGTGACTTGATATGTATGTGCGTGCAGTCTATCGCACCCAGTACCTCCGGGTAGTGTGCCACATGGTGGAAGTGACGCATATTGCTGGCCAACTCCTCCTGCGTTCGGGGGAAGTATATATGCTCACTGGCATGTGGTAACATGGCATCCAAGAACTGGTGTAGTACCCTGGATGCTGATGCCTGTGAGATCCCCATTATATCTCCAGTTGGCCTTTGAAAGGTACCTGTGGCTAGTATTCACAAGCTCACACATACCTTCGTGTCCACTGGGATGGGTTCCCCTCTGTTGTTTCTGGATCTCAGGCTTGGCCGGCACAGCTCAACTATTTGCTGTAAGATGTCCCCCTCTACCCTGTATTGCTCTACTATCTCCAGATCATGTAGCCCCTGGTAGGTCCTCTTGGTCTGAACACTCTTCTCCTCCTCCGGGGCTTGCGGTGGTTGTCAACATCATCCTCCACAACACCGTCAGTCTCTAACACATGGTGATGAATCACAGCTATGGCAGCTCCCAACATGTACATTTTGAAAGTTCCCCGTATGTTTACACCTATGATGCAGTGTTTGCGAATACACAGGTGTGTGTGGGGTGCTTTCACACTTTATACTATTGTGCTGAGAACACTGATGATGTCATAGGGTGTGTACGTACAATTGTAGCTATAGGGTATCTTATGTGTTTTATGACAGGAACTACTATTGTGGTGCCTTTGGTGTTGAATTACATTTGGCTGCCATGAATTACCTCTTGCCCTTCCCTGTACATTTCTTCACATTTCACCTACCATTTTCTGGCATGCATCCAGCAGCCTGCTTTCATTTGTATTTTCCTAGACCTGGCTTATCTTGCGTGATGTGTTCTATTGCCAGTCTACTGCAGGTTTGCTTTGCTCTGCTATGACAGTTCTCCTTTCTTTGCAATCCGACACCTCCCCTATCCTGTTTTGCAGGTTTCTGCGAGCAGACTTGTCAGCTACTGTCAATTGCCCGCTGTGAGTTAATAGGTGTTAATTGCTCAGTTGTACTCCAATTACCCTACTGCAGCATTTCCATATTTTCTTCCCCTGACCTTCCTGTTTGTGCTATGGTGTGCGGCTCGTGCATCTGCTTACCGGGTTTCGGGCATGTTTTCATCCTCGTACACATGCGCTTTCGGGCACCATATGTGCTCTCAGCTAAACTATGCTATACCTACCTCCTCACCCCTGTCCTGCGGCTTTGCTTAGCAACGGCCAGGCCAGATTTGCATTGCTCCAGTGTGCTTACAGCTACAGTGGCACACCCCACTGCTGATGTCATGTATACCTCTGAGCCACTCCTCGGTGTTGTAGCGCTTAATCCAGCGGGATGTTTGCGATTCAGTATTACCTGCCTCATTTGCATGGCATTGACTACTAATTCATAGTTACCATTTACGCACACATGCCCTGCAGTTGTACTTTGCTTTGCTGTGGACATGACATTAAATGTTGTTTTTTAGGTGTTCTTTTCTTATGTCATTGGCTGTATATTTAGCCATTGGCATATGTTTACTTTGTAATACATGAGTCTGGTCCACTTTCATAGCTCCGATGTTCTGTTTGGAAAAATGTAAACCGTGTTTTTTTGGTTTACATTTCTGTGGGCTTACGCTACGCCTGCACCACTTCATGTATCGCTATGTACCTTAATTTGCATGGTGCGGCACTGCGCATGGGGTGATTAGCATACCTAAGCCGAGGGCTGCGCAGATCTGGCGTACGCCGGTAGTGCACGTGGCATTGGATCATACCTGAATCGCTCGGCAGCCATATTTGACATTATACCGCCTACGCTACGCCTGTGCCTGGCGCAAGCTTCATGAATCCCAGGGCCTATCTGTCATGGAATTAATGGGGCAGTAAAATGGATGGAGGAGGCTCCATCATCAATGGAGGACTGCAGCCAAAAATAAATTTAAAAAAATAAATTAAATCGCGTAATAGCACATTGCTTGTGGTAGTACAGAGATTTAGGAATTTAATTACATATGGAGTAGTAGAGCAGATTTCATACCTTAGCAGGAGTACTATTTTTTTCCATAAATTCTGATTCTTTTTTTGCTAGAAATGCCATAGAAATATTTCTGCACACAAAATAAGGCTAATGATTTGCCTGTCTACCTTGTCCTGTTGAAGATGCTGACAGCAGATAAATAGGATGGAGATTTTCTGGATTACTCTAAGCTATGCCCCATAAGCAGGCTGTCCAATCTTTGTTTGAAAAGCCATGACTAGGTGATATATCTGCTATCCTTTTCATCACTGGGTAGTATCCAAAAAGGTGATGAGTCAGGCAACAAATGGTACTTTTGGCACTAATTATCTTTAGCAGTTAAAAAAATCATCACAAAGAAAAAACATTGATGTTTGATCTTTGTAGATCATGGAGCATTCCCTCTTGAAATCAATGGAGAAATAAGGAAAAAAATATGTTAGGGTCTTGAGTAATGGGATACCTTTGGTAACTGAACATATCTCCATTAGGAAGGAATAGGAATAGTCTATGATTTCTGAGTGTTCTGGGAGATGTCAGTGTCCCAATGACTGCTCACAGTGTGAGGTGATGGCAGGAGTGATGTGGGAGGGAAATCTGTATAGTATTTTAATGGATCCTGTCAACAAACCCAGGGGCTTAAGTGCTCATATACCAATCAGGTTGATTTGTTCAGATCATTTTATTCTATATTTGTTTATCATATTTATTATAATAGTACAGATCTGAAGGTGAAATCATGGCTTGTAAACCTTGTATGCTATACTACTGCATATTATGAAATGTTTCTTTAAATGTTTATTATTCAGGAAATGTGTTTCCACTGGCAAATTGTGTAAAGCTATGTTGAATACAGTGTGATATATAAATTATGTTACACACATTCTTCAATCTATATATATATATATATATATATATATATATATATATATATATATATATATATATATATATATATATATATATATATATATAGATATATACATACATATGTATAGTGATCTAAAGATTTATTGACTTTATATAAGGTTGATACTTTTTCCTAAAAATGTCCACTTCTCTTTGTCATTCTTTCTGCATGCCTGAATGATGAATATGCTACTCATGCCACACAAAATCAAGCACAGTCTCACACACACACACAGTCTCACACACACACAGTCTCACACACACACACACACACACACACACACACACACACACACACACACACACACACACACATACACACACACACACACACACACGCACACACACATATATAGATGCCTATTCTAATGCTGTCATTCTTTAATGAATTCTGTACCACACTCAAAGCATACAGGTATCTGCTTCTCTCTGTCTTATATTCTGTACAATAATTGCTTAATTATTACTTTGATGTGTTCCTCTTCTGTGAGCACTAAAGTTGACATTACCTCACAATATCACAGGATAGTATTCAAATGATATAGAATTACCTTTTACATGAATTTTATAGTGAGATAAGTAATGTTCTCATTCATTGCAAATGTGCATTATACATACTATGATGTAGGGGATTATGTACCAAAACTATCAGAAAGATAAACTTGCTAACTACTTTTCTGATATCAGAATCTTTGCCTTCAAGTTGACCTTGTAATCAATTCCTTGAACACAAAATAAGTTGGTTATGACCGGAGACCCAATCATAATCCCCTGCATTTATACAGCTCTTTGTATAAGCTGTTATATAGAACTTAATGGAAGTTTACATTAAAATTAATGAGGAGATAAATCAGTTCTTAATATATAGTTATAGGAGTATAATACATTTAAAGATGCAAGGGGCAATCAGTAGATAAGAGAAATGGTGCATATTTTAAATTGTGTAAAATGATGGAGTCATTTCTTTGCACACAACCTTAAGAAGAAATGCTTGAAGTGATAGGGATATAATTTAAATATACTAAGTACAACTAGGTACTTTTATGAGTCACCTTAATAGCCAACTATAGGTAATGGTCTATGGCAAGTAGCTTACTTTCAGTGAATCTCACCATGGGGTGCATTATTTGGTTTTAAGATAATGAAATAAACATTTCATAAAAGACAAGTCAAAGTCTTTGCGTTCCCTTTCTTCTTATAACTATTCGTAGGAACTTGGTTTATATTTTATAGCACGGGCACATTTTATAACCACAGCTGAATTATATCTAGTCCCCTAAAGATGCAAGCCTGCAATACTGTTATTGTTAGTATTCAAAGAGTTTGGCATTAATATATATATATATATATATATATATATATATATATATATATATATATATATATTATATTATACATTATCTCTCTCTCTCTCTCTCTCTCTCTATATATATATATATATATATATATATATATATATATATACTAATATATGCATTATTTTTATCACCATAACTATACTCAGTGTATTACCAGGGAAGTTTGTATTTAACACTATGCAATGATACTTTCAACTACCTTCAACTTATAAAGTGAGAGCCATATTTTTGTTTTGTCATTTCCCTTCTGTTTTCTTCTAACTCCTGCTATTGATCTGTTTCTGAATAGAAATTCCCACTAAAATATAATTCCTGTGTTCAAAATCAATAAAGTAAAAATGCTTTCTAATTTAAAATGAATGAAAATGCCAAAGCCTATATTTTTCTAAATGATTACGCTAAACCTGTTTGTAATTAAGAATGCTTTTATTCTGAATGTATTCAGAAACACCCTGTCTCTTTTTATTTCTATTATTCTTTGTCTATTATAATTTGCAGTCTTTATATTTTACGATCTTGCACACTGCGCTATTTTATGTTAACCATATTTTTCTGCTGTGGTTATTCTGAGCTTACTATTTTTGTTTTAAGAACATTTTACCCTGCAACCCATCTGAAAATGAACATAGCCCAATAGGGTTAACCCAGTTAGCAAAATATAAATTAATTAATTAATAAAGAAGAACTATAGAAATTAGCATTCTTGTTATAGTGTGGCTGTAATGTTATAAGTATTCTTATTATGTGTTTATATTTGTCAAGGTAATGCAGTAGCAGGGGACCTATAGATACAACAGAGATGGGCTCATAAGAAATATATGCACAGTACTAGCATTACCAGACATACAGATGCAGTGATTGAAGGAAGCTATTTTTTTTGTTCTGCTTTTTTTGTTTAATACCTCCCACTAGTCATGCACTAAAAATGATTCTGACCACATGACCTGCAATAGGGTGGAACACAGCAGCTGTGCAGTATTTCTTGTGAGATGTAAACAGAAGGGAAGTTATGTAGCATGTCTCTAAAAATACTCCAAATATTGCAGATGTGCAGCCTGTGAGAATAAGTCTTCTGTGCTGTATACTGTATGTTACTGACCAATTTGTTATGATTTACTTACAGGAAAATGGATAAAAGTGTAAAGATAACCATGCTCTTGTAAATCACTGCATTTTTATAATGAAAAACAATCAAAGAAGTTCTGTTAAAACAAAAATATTTTAATAGTGAATGAACGCTGCATTTTCCCTTTTTCTCTTGACCTTTGCCTTGTTAGCTTGGAACCTCAAGTTACTTAGCATTGTAGCATTGAGTGACCTAATTAGCTTGAAAGAATTTATATTAAACTCTTCTGGATGTTTTCTGCTTTTACTTCAAGATTGCTTGTTGTTTACTTTTAAATATATAAGGACAACACAAGTGGCTGTATCACATTAAACATGTGTCATGTTTCACTGGTGGATGAGAATGACAAATTCTTTGAAATATGAAATACTGATAAGGAACAATTTCCAAACTCTTCCTTATACCAGTAATTGGTGACAAAGGTGAATCGAGTTCAAATAATAGGCCAGGATACAAGAAGAGCCAGCCACAAGGATATGAATGAGAAACTTAAACATCTACTTGCCCATCTCAGTGGAAGAGTAGAGTTACTGTGCTGTTATGGCCCTCATGGGTTCTGATAGCAACAGACAAAAAGTACAGTTGCGTTACTTGAACTTATAACGGTAGATGCTTGATTGATCACTGGTGCAGTAGCCTTAGCTATTTGGGTTATATCCTGCTAAGGATAAAAGACCCAGCCAACTTCCAACACTTTGAGGCACCTTACATGCACCTGAACTGTCTAGTTTCTTGAGCTGAGCTGATTAAAAGAAAATTTTGTCATAAAGTCCCTCAGACCAATAAAGATGGACGCTGAGACCTGAAAGGATAATGCTAAGAATAACAACAAAAATAATGTCCAGACCCTGACATTAAAAACACATAAACAAACAATGAGGATGGAGGGAGGGAGTGGCTACTTCCGCAGTGATCATTCAAGCATCTACAGTTATGGAATGTTCATCTTACACAATTTTAATACGTTCTTCATATTGATCACTGTTGCAGTAGCCTGAGCTGTATGAAAAGATTACCATACCTAACTATATTCAGGATGTGGAAGGTGAAAGGTCCAGGAACCCCTAGAGAATGATCCTACCAAAGCTTGTTCTAGACCTAAAGAAGGTAAAAGTATGTACAGAGGACTAAGTAGCAGCTTCTACAGTACAGGTAGAATCCAACCCTTTCCAAAAAGCCATAGATGAAGCCAAGTCCCTATTAGAGTGGCCAGTGACCCTGCCTGGAATAAATTTGTCACAGTGAGTATAACAAAAGTTATTGCCCTAGACAAACATTTAGAAATAGTCTGTTTTGACACACATTGCCCCTTTTTCTTACCTTCACAAGAAATGAACAAATGATACAAAAATATAAAAGATTTAGTTCTGTGAAGATAGTACCTGAATTGTTTGTGAACATCCCAGTTTGGAGTATATTTTCTTCCTACTTTTTAGGTTCAGGAATGAAAACAGGGAGATGAATAGTTTAGCTTAAATTAAACTCGGATATCACTTTAGCATAAAAGGATTAGTTCTCCAAGAAACCCTGACCCTATGGAAAATGAGGTAGACTTGGCTCACCATTGGAGCTTGCAACTCTGATACCCTTGTTGCAGAGGTCAGAGCAATCAGTAAACCTGTTTTCCATGTTAATAACCACAACTCATGAAGATTAGCTGGTGCAAACAGAGCAAGTGTTAGCTTCTCTAACACAAAATTAAGATGCCAGGGAGGAGACACAGGTTTACTTGGAGGCCTCATATTCAGAACCGCTTTCAAGAATGTTTTGACATGAGACTGCCTTGAAAGAGGAGGATCCATGGGTAGACATGACAAAATGGCCAGCAAATGAACCTTGCTAGAGGAGTAAGAAAGGCCATTGGATAGTAACTCACACAAACATTTTACAAACAGAGAACAACCAGCACTGAATGCGTGCTGGTTACGTTGTAGACACCATCTAGAAAATCCTTTCTATTTGCTAATATATGATTTTCTAGTAGCAGGCTTTCTTCCCTTTATTAGTAGCCAATATGCATCCCCAAAAAGCAGGTACCTAAAAGGAATGAAGGCTCTATCATCCAGTCAGTCAGGTGAGTATGATTGATGCTGGGTTATATGAAACACCCCTGTTCTTGTATAAATAAATCCATTCTCCAGGGAAGCTGTGATAATTTCCCCTGGTCATTCAGAAAAGAAGAGGGAACCACCATTAGCTGGTCCAGAAAAAGTCTTCACAATGATCTTGGGAATTCCTTCTGAATCTACAGTAGTACCCTGGATATTAGTGGAAAGAGTAGAAAAACACACAGGACCATTTCAGACCAAAGGGAAAAAAAAAAAAAGGAAAAAATCTTCTGTCCTCCAGACCCTCTTGCATGGAATCATGGAACAGAACTTTGCTAGTTGATTGTTTATAAAATAAGCAAAGAGGTTTACTTGAGGAACTCCCCAAAAAGGGATCAGATCTTGGATAACCCACTAATCCAGTTTCTATTCAAGAAGGTCGGTCCTGGTCAGCTTGCCTGCCACACACTTTTGCTTTGACAAAATGTAGGATGCCTGTAGAGTGAGATTGTGCTGAGTAGCTATATCCCAAGGTAACAAGGCTAGTCTGCAAAGGTGGTACAACTTGGTTCTTCACTTATTGATGTACCACATGACTGTGGTATTGTCTGTAATCACTTGAAGAGGTCATATGGACCAAAGTTGATTAAGACAGTAGAGTGCCTTGATCAGGGCAAGCATCTTCTTGATATTTATGTGCTTGCCTCTGTCTTTGGTGTCCCATACCTCCTGTATTTTTATCTGACTTGTCTGTGGTGACTGAATGCTTTGGAACAGGGATGGAGGAGGAAGTCGTGTTTTTAAGTATATCCCTTCTCTCCACCAAAACATTTCTCTTCTGACAAACCATAGTACAAGGATCTGAAAAGATAAAGGGTTTTGATGCTGGGATAAAAGAGAATTCAGGTGCCACTATATCATTCTCATGTGGAGCCTTGCCAGGAGTATTGTGAGAATCATAGATGTCATGAGACACAAAATCATGATGTATTCCCTCACAGTGACCAATATCTGAGTGGAAATTGTTAGAAATAGATATAAATAAAGATCTATTTTTCTCTGAGGAAGAAAAGCTCTTTGAATGCAGGTGTCTTACTGACATCCCAGGAACACAATTATGTGTGAGGAAGTCATGAAAGGCTTTTTAATGTTTTCTTAGAATTCTAACTTGCACAATAGATCTCTCACCCAAAAGACAGAGTTTCCCAGCATAAAAAAAAACTGTACAAAGATAAGCAAATATGAAAAAATGCAGATATAATAGTATTGCTAGATTTGTGACTGGTAATCCATTCAGAACTCACCACTGTCTGAACCTTCAGAAACTTCACTGGCTGGAATTAGAAAATATGCTGCTTCTTTCCCAACTTTCCTTTGTCCAAAGAGCTTTCTATCAACCTAATAACACACCTGCACTTTCCAAACTTCTTACCCCTTACTCTAACCTGAATTCACTTCGCTCCTCTAGCAAACTCCTAGTAACTTTAACTAAATCCAACAACCTTGCTGGTGACTCCCTTTTCTCTAACGCCATTGGTAAACACTGGAATCAACTTCCTATTGAACTTACTTCAATTCCAACCCCTGTTTTGTTCAAACAAAAACTTAGAATTTACCTTAAAAATCACTGGTTATGTCCGTGCTTTAACCCCGACTAAAACTCTAACTCCCACAAATTTCCTCTACTCATCCCTCTCCCTCTCCTTTTACCTTCTTTCTACGTGTATGTAATACTACCATCACTTTATATGAGTTACCTCTCTAATATTCCTTCTCCTCCTTCGGGTTCATTTCTAACTACTGACAGTTTATAAATTCAACTGATCTACTCACTCTTTTCATTTTGAATATTCTGTTCTTTTTTACTTTCTCTTTTTAACCTAAATTTAAAATATTGTGAAATAAGTTTCCTTTTTTTGAGAATGTTGAATCCTATGATGTTATACTGTATAGTTGTCTATTCCCACCTCTTTTTATTTCTGCTCATTTTTTGCATACTATGTAACTGTTTTTATCTCTATGTGGAGCTTTTCTGCCCGGGCCTCTACTGAAAATGGAAATATATCCAGTTAGACTAGCCTGGTTAACAAATGTAAAATAAAATAAATAAATAAATAAAAATAAAGATACCCTGTAACCTGCAATGAGCTATTATTGGAACTAGACACTCTGTGAACACTACTGTTGCAGTGGATAGTTTAGAGGGTAAGGCAGACAACTGCTAATGTGAACATATGTGAAGTCTGGATGAATACAGACATGAAATAAGCATCTTTTAAGTCTAGGGTTACAAAGAAACTTGAAAGTTGAAGAAAAGGAAACAGATTATGAAGTGACATCATTATGACTTTGAAAACTATCACAAGCAGGTTATGGAATGAAAGAAACAGAACTTCTTTCCAAGCATTTTCTTATTTTTGGCATTAGGAACATCCTTGAATAAAACCCCTTCCCCCCTTGGGAAGAATGAACTTGTTCTATCACTCCTTGGGACAGCATGTGATGAAGAACAGATGAAAATAAAATACTCTGATCTGGATGGTGAGCAATGGACCCCTGGAAAGGAGAAATTTCCTCCCACACTGCCATATGTAACCCTGATGACAGATTTTCAGAACTCATTTGTCTGGAATAGTCTGTTGCCAAGGAAACCAATGGCGATTCAGATTTTCTACAAAAGAAAATAGTCCAGAATGGAAATGGATCACTTCTAAATGTCTGTTTACCTTAATTCTGTTGATACTATTTATTCCACTTTTTGCCAAAATTGGATGAGGAGAAAGAAAATCCCTTGGACAATTTGTAAAAGGAGGGCTGAAAAATCCTAGATATTCCCTGGATCAGCTTGTCCTTTTTACCACACTATTTGATCACCTCTACAGCAGAGGCCCAAGCACAAACTCTCTGACCAAGGGAGAGTTTAAAATTTCATTTTTTGCATAATTCTCTTTAAAACAGTACCAATGGCCTTAGCCCAGGAAGAAGTATCAACAGAGTCGTACACATACTACAAACAATGAGTAGACCTGTGAAATAGAAGAAATTAAATTATGTAAAGCAAATTTTTCTTCACAAGAAGAAACTGTAGATAAAACATTACTCATACTTTCACAGTTTGTCAGAACAAACTTTAACATATGAGACTATCAATTTAAACTTCTGAAAATCAAAGTTATAGAATTATGCACTTTTTCCCCATACTTATCAATAATTTTCCCATCCACATTAAAAAGAGTACAATTGGAATTAAATAAGTTCTTAGCAGCACTGGAGTCAACTAAAGCTATAGCCACTGGGGCAGGTTAGGGAATAGTGTATAAAAAATTAAAAGACAAGGAACTTTACACATCATATCTGCCTTTCCAGGGACAGCTGTCTGACTATAAGGAAAGTGCAGGCAGTAAGACACACATCCTCTAAAACTGACAGGACTGGAGGAATGGGTCTAGGTTCTGAAAAATCCTTATGTAACAACTCAGAGATATTTGAGGGACTGAGAAATGTCAGTGTTCTCCCACTGTAAACACTGGGGCATTCCAGCAATAGTCTCATAGAAAGACCCCCACCCTCCACAGGGAGACGCAGAAACTAAACTATCTTCACAGTCTGAATCAGAAATTTGAAGACAAACCCATGAAATTGCCTTTGCATCTTCCTGTTTAGCTTCATAATCTTGAATCTCTTCAGGAAAAGAAGAATCCCTCTTTCTTTTACTAGAAACTACTTTACAGAAAGAATCAATAGCCTAAATTAAACCTTGTGCCAGTCCCAGTAAACTACTCCCAATGAAAGAAATCTGAGGAGGAGTAGATACATGCTTGGTTTATTGTTTCTTTTTACAGTAAAAATGGGGCCAAGCATGTTACTAATATCAGCAGCTGCTTCTCCATGGATGGGCACAGTATTCTAGCACAAAAGGGCAATCTTCCTTCTTCCCTCTCCCAGGACTATTGCGCTTTCAAGAACAAATATAAAAAAAGATTTCATTACTTATATAAAATCTACCACAGATCCGTTTTGTACTTTCGGTTCCATAAATTGATTTTGTATGTTTTTTCTTCTGTAGATTGTTTTTGTATTCTCTAACAAGAACTGACCAGACTGTCTCTCCTTTGCCCACTGAGGGGATTCCAATCACCTGTTCTATATCAAAAAGTCAAATATCATATGGTTGAGACCATATAATTGACTTTCTGAAAAGGCAGACAAGACAATAGAACAAAAATCTATGTTTTTGCAGGGGAGAGCCCAGTGGGGTTAAGATTAAATTCCCCTACCCCACTGTATCATGATCACTATACAAAATGTTTGACTTTCAGAAAGTCAGTCATATGGTTTTGATCATACGAGGAGTGACTTTCTGAAAAGTTGATCTTCTGAAGTTAAGCCCTACAACCCACAGAGGACATGTCTAACCCCTGGACCATAGTGGTTGTAGGTGCAACAACAGAAAGATCTGGGGTTAAAAGATGAGTGGTCTGAGGGACAACAAATGGCCGCAGCAGAATCATCCACCTGCAACTGAGGCAAATTGCTAACCAGCTGTGGTGGCAAAGGCTGTTTGCTTAACATTTTTTTTTTTTTGTAGCTGGAAGAAAGATCAACCATGGGACTGTCAATCTTTTCCACATTCAAACTAAAAATGGTGCTTCTTTACCAGGCAAGATAAGCAGCAAATGTCCTCAAAAGTTACTTTTTGACAGAAAATAACACAGTAAAAAGTATTAAAAAAATACTATGGCAACCTCACAGTAGAAAAATAAACATTTTCTCCACAGAAAGTATATTTTTGGTTAGCTTGCACTACTTTTATACTGACAGAAAAAACAAGTGCTATGTTTTAAAGAATATTACAGTTTTGAGACAGTCCATTTAAACACAGCACTCCTAGCTTTAAAATAACTTTTCTGAGGAGGAAAGTAGTAAAACTATATAAGAACATGGACGTTTTTTTTTTCTTTGAAAAGGACTTACCTACCCAGAAAATGAAAGCAGAAGCCAGCTGTGAATACACAAATGCCTCTGAGGAGTATACTCACTGGTGGTAGTAAAGCTCTGAAGGAGTTTGTCCAAACTTGTCTTTTAGTCAGCTCAGCTCAAGCTGCTGGTAGTTTGGGTGCAGGTAAGGTGCCTTAAAGTTTTGTAAGCTCTCTGGCTGTTATATCCTTGGTAGGATCTAACCCACATAGCTAAGGCTACTTCAGCAATGATCAATATGAAGACCATCTGAAGGAGAGACACAGCTAGGCAATGTACAAGAAAGACTGGCTATATACTAGTGCCTGCACATGAGTCATTTTTATTTCACTGCACTCTGTGTACAAAGAGTGGGATTGATGGTAGACTATATTATAGAGATCTTCAAATGCCATCAGGATGGCACCAGACAAAGATACCCTTACATCTTCCCCTCCTTGCTGTGGAAACTAATAAAAGACACCAGTGCATGAACAATAAGGGGTTATTAAACACTTGTAATAAAAAAAAAGGTTGCAAAATACTTATTGGGTTACAATAAAAAATCATAACTGAAGGGTATGATGTTTAGGGTGGCAAGAAATATTATAATTTAGAAGTCTAATTAAATAAAGCATATAATTGTTTGAAAGGTGATAAAAGTTAACTAATTCATTTTGTACAGTACATTATGTAACTAGCAAACACAGTGATCACACTATCCTTTTTCACTTTCTCCCGTAATTGTCATATAAATCATTATAAATTGTCCCATGTTTTATGTCTTGGTATCGAGTCATGCATCCCATTCGATCACCCAACACTTCTGACAATAAAATGTTTCCAACTGTCTTTCTATTGTCAGGCATTTTTTTCTGATTCTAGCTTTGACCTCCTCATCCAGACTTCTCTTTTCCTCAACCACCCTTCCCAGGTAGTTGACGCTATTAACATGTTTCAAATATTTCCCTTATAGCTCAGTTCTCAGGTTCTTCTGATGTCCCCATTTGCTGTCATTACAGCTGTCTTATCTGTACTCAGTTTTATTCCATGTGCCTTCAGTTTTACATTCCATTTCCCTATCCTTTGCTGAAGTTCTTGCTCAGAGTCTGCCTATAATGCCAGATTGTCTGCATATAACTTTGCTGATCTCTTCCCTCTGACCTGTTTACTAATGTAGTCTATCACCAGTATGAGCAGCAATGAGCTCAGAGCTGAACCTTGATGCACACCCACTCCCACCAGGAACCGCTCTGTACTTGAATCATTGGGACGTGGCTCATAGCCTGAACTAATTTCATCAATGTTTCTGGGACTTTAAACCACTGGAAGACTGACAAAATCAGCTTTTTAGGGACTTACAAAATGACAGAATCAATATGATGGAAGCGGGCATCACAATCAAGGTTTGATGGGGCAGACAAGCACTGTTCTCAGTTACTCGGGTCCTGTGACTCCAGTCTCCTCTCTCTGTTATTGCATATCCAGACATCCATTGGTATTCATATATGCACTTTAAAATGAGCTTAGGATACTGCACAATTGCCTGGAAACTAGCTACTGCAACTCGTGTGCTCTTTCAGTGCTACCTAGACCTGTACAAATGATGTTGAAGCAATGATATAGAGGAGCAAGACTGAATGTATCTGATTTTTTTTAAACTACTGGACAAGATCTGTCTTAGCACAGGTAACTACTTTTCCAAAAACACAGCATCTGTATATCTGAACGTCTTTACATTTTTAATGGAATTATGTATTTTGCTAGTCCTTCTTTCTGCCATGCAGTTGTTAACCTGTCACATCATACCCAGAGGTTCTCTACTTATTTTTGCAAACTTTTGCTCATGTTAATTTTAAATATCTCCAAATCCCTTGCATGTTCCATCATCTGATTACTTGCTAGCTCTGATAATCTAAACACACTCCCAACTTTTTAACTATTACCTCAGATTCTGCTAGTCTACTTCTCCATTTCTCATTCATTATACCACCGACAGTTCTATCTTTTAGCTACATATCACTCATCACTTTTGCTCTGTGCCTCATTTCACTTTAGTAGGCATCATTAGACACCTATAATCACAGATTCAAGGCTAGAAAAATGACATGTTGTTAGGATAAAAATATTGCTTAAATCTGATCTTTATAACGGGTAGGAAGGACCACTGCTCTTTAGTTCAATCAAATGGATTAAAAATGTAAATGACATATTCTCCAGCAAAGGAAATAAATGTAGCAGTATGAGGTTCCTGACTACTGTAATGGTCTGTGCAGTTTGTCCTAGATTTATCATGTCCATGGAAAACTGAAGGGGTTTTACCATAGTATTCCAATAACTGCTACACTAACAATGATCCCAATAAGACAGGCATGTTTTAATGTTTTACTTGTACTTACAACTGGTATGAAAAATAAATGCAGTGAACTTGCGCACACTAAATTTCATCTCCTGATTTGCCTACTATCTGCAAGTAAACACTAAATATGACATCATGCCAGAAGTGAAATATTTATATTTAAAAATTAAAATGAAGTATCACAATACAACCAGAGAGCAGGCAAATGTTGAAACTGGTGAGAAACTGTGAAAGGGTCACATGAAAAGTCACACCAAAAATGTTAATGATATTTTGACATGGTATTGACTCAGTCGAGATTGCAACAGAGAAAAAGAAGACAGAGAACAGCATTACAGTAAAATGACACATTCACTACACAACACCAATTAAGCTTCACAAAAGAGACATGGCCAATATGAAAGCAAAGCTGTAAATACTACAGACCTTCAGTAAAATTTTATAAGTAAGACTGCAAGGGTCAGCTATATCCCTGACTTATGCTATGAGCATTGATGTTGTGCCTATTTCTGGTGATTTTATGTTTGTTGATGCGCAAGTCTTAATATCTGATACAAAGATGGCAAAGCTAGACTAACATTTGGTCCTTAAAAGAAATAGAATACCTTAATCAGTATGCTTCCATAAATGTATCCAAAATGGGTCAAATCTGTTAAAGCATTTGTTGGCATTTGTGTGTGTGGCAAAAAGAGATACTACCAGCACAGCTAGGTGGATTTTTTTAAAAATAATTATATGTCATCTTTGAATATCAAAATGATTTATACAAGATGCTTGTCTAACAAATATATTAGAAATGCATGTCATATAAACTGAACTGTACAGATGTTTATGTTGAAATGGTATTTGTAAAAGTGCTGTGTTTAAAATGTAGCCACAGTGTCCCCTACTGGAAGAGAACAGAAATGTAGATGCACTATTGTAACTGTTTAAATGTATATATTTTAACAGTGGAAGCTGGGATACAGGAGGTTAGCCTCAGTTTATAAACCTTAGAAAAATATATGAAATTAGATTACTTTATAGGATGAAATAAAGAGGCTACATCTTATTTTTTCATTGCAGCTAGTGACACATAGTCTGTCTTTGGAAGCCTTCTGTATTGTCCTTGGAGTGAACTGATTGCTACTTTTGAAGCAAGAAGGAGCACAATTATTTTATGACTTCTGGCATCTAGCAAAGATTGAGGAAAAGCCCTTGTCTGTATATTTTTACAGGTAGATGCTAAATACTGCCAGCTTCTAGCAATGGGGGTTTGGCCTGGAACTAGATGTCAGATGACCAGAAATTATGTCATTCTCCAAGCTATCCTAGCAGTAATAGTTTACATATTAATTTGAGAAATCTCTTAGTGAGACAGAGCATTCTGTGTTCGCTCTTGGACCTGAAAAGAACCATTCACAAAACATCTCGCTTGCTCTAATGAAGTAAGTTTCTAGGGAAGAGCATACCTCTCTTAGATACAGTAAGGAATATAGTAAAGCTTAGTTTAGATGTTTTTCTTTATTTGTGTGAGCCTGTACTGCAATGTTATTTTAAATATTTCCTGTGGTTTTGAATTCTGATGTCACTGTGAATATATATTTAGTATTGTCTTGTTCTTTTATTATTTATTATTAAAAATATTTAAACCCTTCAATGTGACTGATCGGTGTAAAGATATTTAAATTTTGAAATTACTTGTATATTTATTTTATGACAATGTGTGGGCCATTCCTAATAGCCTTGATCTTGGTCAGACTACCATTTGTATTAGCATTAATATTACAAAATAAAATTGCACACCCTATGTTAAGGGCCTTAAAATAGCTGATAATGGGTTCTGGTGGCAGTGGTAACTACCTTATAGTCTGGACAGAAGGGGGCATAGCCAGTAAACCTGTGCCAGTCTTTCCCATGTGCAAGGTGTGTGTGTGTGTGTGTGTGTGTGTGTGTGTGTGTGTGTGTGTGTGTGTGTGTGTGTGTGTGTGTGTGTGTGTGTGTGTGTGTGTGTGTGTGTGTGTGTGTGTGTGTGTGCGTGTGTGTGTGTGTGTATGTGTAAAACAAATATCCAAGAGTGTGTGTGTCAGTTACTTGGGCTGGGACATGAAGCACTGGCTAGACAGAGAGAGTGTTGGAGGACTAAGCTTGGAACTCTGGCTAAGGACTCAACTGTATAGCTGTGCCAGTGAGGAGTCTTACTGGGAATCTGTAGGAAGAGACAGAAAGCAGTCCCAAACTGACTGTGGTCTCTGTGTGCTCTTAAGGAAAATTACACTCCATACAGAGAGCTATGTCAGGAAATACTGTGTGTGTACTTGTTATCTTCCCAGTCAACATCCCCCACTGTTGCCATTGGTGAGGATTGAGGCTCCTTGATTACTGGTGGGCAGTGGTGGGATATCCATATCACATGTGGTTGCAGTGGTGGGATATCCACATCACATTTGGCTGGCAGTGGTGGTAGCAACACATCACCTATTGGGATTCAGTGGTGCGGATACTGAACTTCTGTAGCCTGTAAACAGTGGTCAGTAAAGAAGGTGTGTATACTCTCAAGAAGCCAGACAGTAGACATTCAGAGTTTCATATCACAATAGTTGTATTTATTTATTTATTTTTCTTGTTAGCTTAGCTAGTTAGGGAGAACAAGCAAGGATGTTAGCAGAGGATTTTGGCAAGCTGACAAGGAGCCATTTGGCTGAGATGTGCCAAGCAAAGGGAATGTTGTATGCCAACTTGACAAAAGCAGAAATGATTGCAGAATTAGTAATAGCTGTATCACAGACCAACAACCAGGAGGACAACCAAACTGGCCTTGGGGATGTGCAACTCTCAGAAAATAGACATTTCAACTTTTGCTCAGAGGACTTAAAAGTCCATCTGGAGTTAAAGAGACTTGAACTGGAGCCAAACAGATGGAGGTAGAATCAGCAGTGAGACTGCAGAGTTTGGAGGCTAAAGTAATGGAGAAACAGATGGCATTAGAATCAACAGAGAGACTGAGATGTCTGGAACCTGAAGAAAATGCGAGACTGAGATGTTTGATGGCTGAAGAAAATGAGAGGTAGAGGCAACATGAAAATGAGATGCTGACTCTTAGCTAGAGTCATGGAGATAATGGGTAAGGGAATAACCATTGTGAAGCCTGCAATGGCTAAAGAGGAGCACTACTTGCTTGGGCAGTCTACTCCAGTCAGAGCTTTAGGGGGGACCCCATTCCAAATACATTTGGCTAGGGTCCAACTTGACTGGGAGGGTGGAAAGGAAGCAAGCAAGCAAGTAGGTGTGTTTAAGGATATCCCTACAGATGTCCTGACATGGAATGATTTTGATAATGCAGTTCATTGTGTGCATGCAGTTACACACAGTCCGACTTGGAGACAACCATGTGGTCTGGTAGCCTAGGGGGTCCCAGACAGACCTCACACTTGAATCCAGGATTTTTGAGGTAGTAACATCAGAGAATGAACTACCATGTAGCAGTGAGACTGAAGGTGAACCACAGCTGCTGGTGGTTACTGATGTTCCCTTGGACAAAGTGACTGCAAGGACAGAGGTGAGTAGTAGTACCCATGCAGACAGAAAGGCACCACTGTCAGAGGGAAACCAGGGAAGCACCTGATTCTGAAGGAAAGGGGGAATCTATATACTGGGACAAAGGGTTACTGTACAGAGATTGGACTCCTGAAGGAGGTCTAATGAGTGAGGCAGTACAGCAGTTGGTAGTCATCAGAGCCTACATCTGGCACTTCTAGCCATAACCCATGACATTCCTTTGCTGGTCACATGGTTACATGGGCTTAAAGCATACCAAGAGATGTATTATGCAGAACTTTTGTTGGCCTGGGATTTCCAATGATGTAACAGGGTACTGCAGGACCTGTTAGTGCTGAAAAGAAGACAAGGAAAGAGCCAAGGTCAAAGTTCCCTTGATGCCTTTGCCTGTGATGGAGGAGCCATTTTAAAGTGTAACTATGGGTATTGTGGGGCCTCTGAGTACCCCATGTTGCACAAGGCAGACATATATCCTAATGGTAGGAGATTATGCTACCAGATACCCTGAGGTGGTGGCTCTGTCCTCCATTGAGGCAGAAAAAGTGGCAAATTCTTTGTTAGAGATTTTCAGCAGGGCAGGCATCCCAAAGAAATACTGACTGACAGAGGTGTCAATATCACTTCAGACCTGCTGGCTTGTCTGTGCAAGTGATGTAGGGTGAAGCATCTAAAGACAACCCCCTATCACCCCCAGAGTAATGGCCTGGTGGAGAGGGTAAACTCTGCACTAAAGACCATGCTGCAGGCATTTGCAGACCAGTTTAAGAGGGAGTGGGACAAATATTTTCCCCATCTGTTGTTTACTTACAGAGAGTTTCCCCCTGGAATCCACAGGTTTTTCACTCTTTAAGTTGCTGTATAGGCATAGGGTGAGGGAACCTCTAGAACTGATTAGTGATGAGTGGGAGGGTGATTTTGAATCCCACAAGGGTTCTGTTGTGGCATACGTCCTAAACCTCAGAACAAGTCTCAAGGAACTCATGGGCTTGGCCCAGGAAAACCTGGCTGAAGCCCAACTGCAGAAAAAGGTTTGGTATGAGAGGAATGCTTGAGCTAGAGAGTATGCTGTGGGGCAGCAGGTTATGGTTATCATTCTAGTCAGACACAACAAGCTGCAAGCAGCTTGGGAGGGAGCCTTCAAAGTGGTAAGGAAGGTCAAAGATGTTGACTACATAGCAGAACTGCCGAGCAGGAGGCAGGGTCACAAACTGTACCATGCTAACATGATGAAACATTACCATGATAGGGAGACCCTGGTGCTAAGTATATGCAGTAGACGGAAGGAGCAGTCTGAGGGGGATCTATGGCTACAGGGAGCTAGCCAGCACAATCCCCAGTTACTAAGATGGAGCCTAGGGTTGCGGGCATATGACATGACAGTGCAACACCATAGTGAGATGAGCAATGCTAACACAGATAGGCTGTCAAGTCATAGAATGGCATAATGTATTACTAGATATGCTCATTACTCTCAATCAATCTTTATTAAAGGTCACTTGAAAAACTATCTGGATTCTTCAAAGGGAGGAAGAAGTGTGATGAAAGGGGATACTGCCAGCACAGCTAGCTGCAGTTTTGTAAATTATTATATGTCATTGGTGAATATGGAAATGGTTTATACAAGATGCTTGTGTTACAAATGTATTAGAAATGTATATCATGTATATCAAACTTCTCTGTACAGATGTTTGTGTTTGTAAAAGTGCTGTGTTTAAAATGTATCCACAGTGAGCCCTACTAGAAGAAAACAGAAATGTAAATGCACATTTGTAACTGTTTAAATGTATATATTTTAACAGTGGTAACTGGAATACAGGAGGTTAACATCAGTCTAGCAAACTTTAGAAAAAAATATCTGAAATTAAATTACTTTATTGGACGCAATAAAGAGACTACCTCTCATGTTTTCTATGCAGCTAGAGAAAGAGAGTCTGTGCTAAGAAGCTTTCTGTGTTGTCCTTGAAGTGAACTAACTGCTACATTTGAAGCATGAAGGGATACAATTGTTTTATGACTTCCAGCATCTATCAAAGATCTGAGGAAAAGCTCTTGTCTGTATATTTTTACAGGTAGATGCTAAATGCTGCTATCTTCTAGCAATGAGGGTTTTGGCCTGAAACTAGAAGTCAGATGACCAGAAATGATGTCATTCTGCAAACTGTCCCAGCAGTAATATTTTAGATATTAATTTGAGAAGTTTCTTAGTGAGGCAGATCATTCTGTATTCGGTCTTGGACCTAACAAAAAACATTCATTACAACAGCTGCCTTGCTCTAATGAAGTACATTTCTAGGGAAGAGTATAACTTTCTTAGACACAGTCAGGAATACAGTAAGGCTTAGATTAGATGTTTTTCTTTACTTCTGTAAGGCTGTACTGTAATTTTATTTGAAATATTTTCTGTGGTTTTGAACTCTGATTTCAATGTGAATATATATTTAGTATTGTCTTGTGCTTTTATTATTAAACATATCTAAACTCTTCATTGTGATTGATCTTTGCAGAGATATTTAAGTTTTGAAAGTATTTGCATATTTATTTGGTGACACTGTGTCCCACTCCTAATAGCCTTGTTCTTGGTCAAAGTACCATTTGTATTAGTATTAATATTAGACAGTAAAACTGGACACCCTTTGTTAAGGCCTTAAAGTAGCTGATAAACGGGTTCTTTTGGCAGTGTTTACTCCCTTATAGTCTGGGCAGAAAGGGGCATAGCTAGCAAACCTGTCCCTGCCTTTCCCAGGTGTGTGTGTGTGTGTGTGTGTGTGTGTGTGTGTGTGTGTGTGTGTGTGTGTGTGTGTTTGTGTATGTGTATGTGTAAAACTACTCTCCAAGAGTGCGTGTCAGCTACTTGAGCAGGGCCACTAAGCACTTGTTGGACAGGGAGTGTTTTGGAGGACTTGGCTTGGATCCCTGGCTAAGGGCTGTTCTCTATAGCTGTGCCAGTGGGGAGTCTTATGGGGGATCTGGAGGAAAAAGGAGAAATCAACCCCAGAAAAACTGTGGCCTGTGCGTGCTTTTTAAAAAAATTGCAGTCGATGCAGATAGCTGCATTTGGAAATACTGTCTATGTACTTGTTATCTTCCCAGTCAAAATCCCCCACTGTTGCCAGTGGTGAGGATTGAGGCTCCATCATTACTGGTGGGGAGTGGTGTGATATCCATATCACATTTGGTTGCAGTGGTGGGGTATCCACATCGCAGTGTGAAATGGAAAAATGTGGTGAGTTTGGTGATATTAAAGGTGGGCAAAAAAGAGACAAGATTGTCATAGGCACTACTACTGACTATTAAATTTCACAAAGGGTAAAGTCATTGCCAATTTTATTGTTAGAAAATAATGCATACATTGCTTTCCAATCTGAATAAGTTAAAAACCAAAGTGCAAACACAACAGTGGTGAGAGATGTGAGTGAAATTAAACAGAAACCATTGAAAAGACAGGGTAAAAGTATGGAGGAGGTCAATGTAAATGTATAACTGATAACAAAAAAACATAAGCTAGTATTAGATGTAACAGTGAATATAATGAGCCAGATCTGTGTTTGGAGTGAGGCAGAGAGTGCTAAAAATGTAATAATGTGGGGGTATTTTACTGTTGTGTATTAAGAGTAGGCAACATAAGCTAAACCTGTGGAAATGAAAATGAAATGGAAAAGGAAAAGGAACATTTCTGTTTTGTATTTCTGATTATGCAGTCAGACACAGATGAAGATTGACATATCTATCTTCCAGTTAATGGCTCTATAATAATAAGATAGACAGAGTAGCATATACACTAGTAGTGTTACATGGTAGGCATGGAGGCACCTCAAAATGTCCATGGCTGGACAAAGCAGAAAATGTAAGTACATAGGTTGAGCAGGAAGCTCAGATATGAAGGGCACTACCTAACCATGATTGGCTGGAAAGAGCTCAGATATGAAATTTAGATCTATATGTTTTTGGGTCTTTATCATAAGTAGTGTGCTGAGTAGAGCCTAAATAATGTGCTGAGTAGAAGCACTACATGTAAATTGGGTATAACTGCCAGAACAGAAGTAATAATTGTTATTTCTTTGTTGATGTTGGGCACAAGTGGGGATCAATAAAGATTCACCTACAACCAGGTGCAGTTCCTTATGCCCTCATTATACAACAAAGACAACTATTCACACCCCGAGATTCATGAAGCTCGGCGCAAGGCTGGTGTTAGGCTTGCGCAGACCGTGTGGCATGAAGATGGCGCAGTAGCGCCAAATGCATATTAATGAAGGCACGCTGCCGCCACAGCCACATGCATACGAAATGAGCGCGAGTGAATAGGGCATGTCGAAGTGCTGCACGGAGGCGTGGAAATGTCAGCTGTCGATGTGCAACCTAAAATGCTTGCATATAACAATTTGCATGCAATAGTAATCACATCTGTCAGTGTCTGTGGATACTGAAACGTATGCAAAGCATACAAGACACTTCCTGCAAACACAAAATGAAGAAGCAAACACAAATGCACGGTAGGGAATAACAGGTCCCCATCCCTCGAACAAACGACATTGAAAACCATGTGCCCATAGTCCAATGCAGTGTAGATAGTTATACCAAGTGGAAGTGAAACGCATCATGCTAGTGCGCCGCCAATAGTTACGTCCAGCCCAATGGTCAGGGTCACCAGCTGTCCCACATTGTGAGGGAGAGTACACAGCTGAGCAGATGTGTCCATAACAAAACTACAATAAATTTAAATATCTAGCGACCGTATGACAGAATTATATCCCACAACGCATGTAATGGTCACATACAATAGGTATGTCCGAATTTAACATATCATATGTGACAGGAAATAGAATAAGCATGAAAACGAAACAGAAGGAGCATATAAACTGCTACAACAATAAGGTAACATGTAGGCTTAAAGGAACAGTATTATCCGTAGCATTGACTGTGGGTATGTGTTTTCCAGTACAATCGGATATGTGTATGGAATATACCCCATCCTAGACATAGGAAAAGGTGGCATCCTACCAATGATCAGAGCAGTCAGCCAAAATCCGCACATATGCGGTCCAAGCTGTATTTATCAGGATGTGTCACAGCTGAACGGGTATTACCCGGGTGTACCAACCATGTCATGAAAGTTAAGTATGAGCATGTACCTATGTGCGTGATGTATAGCATGTGGAAGGTGAAACATGCCAGGGTAGTCCACACAACCATACAGGTACCTGACATATGCAGTGCATGCAATGTGTTATCTTGACCGTGTCATGGGCCATCAACCAAAGCAGTGATGGATGGAGTGTAAGGAATATGTATGTGGGGGGGGATGGGTAATGGTATAATCCTCAAAGGCGAGACTGTGTCGTATGCAGAATAGGTGAACTGGAGGTGTATGAGGGAGCAGTGGGTGAATCAGAAAGAAACATAAAGAATATGTATACACATCTGCAATACAACCTGACAGGGCATACTGTAGAACACAATCCCACAAACATATGAATATTAAAATGTACGATACAACTGTACACAAATGTCACCGGCACATACCCACAGATTGGTCCTGATGGAACTGGTCAATTCAAATGCAAGCCACCTGGATGCATAATGGAATACCCATCATCCCCTCCACAGCACACAACCCGCCCCCATACCAGAACGTCCACCAAATCCAGCCATACTTGGCCTACTAGCTTGGCGCAGCCACATCTACACATAGTGACTACTACTCATATGTAGTTGGCAGTGTCACCCTAGGCATTTTCAGGATTGCAAACTATGTATTTCTTGCATGTAAACCCCCCAGCACATTTTCGTAAAGCCAAAAGAATGGTCGGTGTTGGTCTTGTTAAATTTCTGGATATCCCTCATGGGATAAGTAACTTGTGTAAACATCAGAATGGGTATCAAGATATGATGTCCAGTCCTGTAGACATCTGGACACAGGTTGGAATGTGCAGTAGTGGTGCACAAGACTGTCCAGCCCTAGATGGTCATGCAGAACCTACTACCCAGAATCAAACACCTGCCTTTGACGCACGTGTCCCGACATGAATAATCGAGAGAATATATTGTACGCATTTGCATAGTGACACTTGGAAATAGGGTGAAGAAGGCACTGACATAAACAGGATACCCCCTGATCCACTATATGAGGGACAGTCACTGTGTGGGTAGGTGTGGCCTGACCAACAATGATACAATGCCAAATGTCCTATGATTGTAGGAAAAAACTATGTACCATACTGCATCTAACAGTTGCCTAAAGTGGTCATGTCAGGATAGAAAATACATAATTCGTACAAGAAACAGACTAACAACTAAAGTGCTAAAGGTATAAGCTCACAGCTAGGAAAATAAGGAATGTTCTAAACCTGCACTGCCCAAGGGTATGTGTTGGCCTAAACAATCTGGTGTCCCCAGAATATATCCCAACCTGTACATATGACAATGTGTCAACCCTACCAATGGTCAGAGCATACACACAATAACTGGCCAGCCTCTTAATCACTCACAAAGCCAGTGACCTTTGGAGGAAAGGTGTTGAATGAGAATGACTAATTACAACAATTAAGAGTAATAGATGCATTTAACTGCAGAAAATTAGTAGTAATACGAATCTGTCAACACGTTCCAAGTTAATAGTACTAATAAGGGAGAAGTGTCCATGATTTTCCCTGATTTGTCATAGCCTTGCCCCTGTCACTGTAGAAACTAGTCCCCGAGTATCATAGAGGTCCGTACACATATGTACACCAACCGTCACATTTGTTGACAGGACTAATGCATACCTGTAGTGAATTTATAACTGATGTCCAGAATAATATTCATTGTATCTATAAATGAATGAAATAGTCAAATGTGAAGGGAAACACATGGAACCCCCCCCCCGTAGTATGTAGTGGAACCACTCCCCATCCTATATTATGTAGCGCCGACCTAATAATGTGGTCAGAGGTGCCCAAACACCTGCGCCTGTAAACACAGGTAGAATGTTAAAATCTGGACTAATTCTGTCCATGTGCTATGTCTGACATTTGAACAGCTACAGGGCCGTTCTAGTCACCAGTCGGACAATCCTAAACCCAGACCAGCACACGAACACCCTGACAATCAAACACACATATGTGCGAGGACTATAAGCGTAGGAGTTCTGAATATCCTTGGAGTGAGTAGACATGCAGCAGGGGTCCAGAGCAGTAGGAAACAGGGAATGTCGGAAGTGTAGTACTGCAGTTTTCCCAGTAGGACAATGGATGCCTGCTGTGTAAGTGAAACAGTGAGGCGTATGTCAGACTAGCTATGAACCATGGGTATAGATATAAATGAGGCAGAACAACAGTAGTGTAGTGGTTAGAGCATCCACCTAATGTAAAGGCATTCCTGGTTCAAGTACGACTATAGCACATATTAATTTATTGTGTAATGAATGCCTCTGTGCTGTAAAGCCAACATTTATACATGTAAAGGTGACCGCGTGTCTCGCATGGGGCCATTAACCGGATTCCATCAATCAAAGTGGTACTTTCATAAGGAATAAGGCACACGTAATCACAAAGAAGTGGCAGTAAACATATGTAACTCAGAATAAGTAGACGCAGGTGCGTCTGCACGGGTGTACGCAGCTTGTAGCATAGCAAATGTATGTTGTCTTGTACAGCTGTAACTTTAAAAAAAAAAAAAAAATATATATATATATATATATATATATATATATATATATATATAGATGTGTGTATAGATAAATATCCACAGACATAACAGAAATATGCAATTATATATATATATATATATATATATATATATATATATAAATGAACGAAAAGACAAAAGCAAACATAAGGGTTGTGAAGGGAATCTAGAGCAAGTAAGGTATTATAAAGTGCTTGGAGCATATGTCAGATAAAGCTGCACAAGAGTGAGTAGAGCACCACTATTCACACCAGAGGCAGTGTTATAGCAGTGGCCATAACATCGTTGAAGTGCTACGTCAACATTATACACAGACGGAATGTAGTACATGTTGCGACCACCTACACTTGTAACCCGCAAATTGTTCATAATCCATAACACCAGGAAAGGCACGTATGTGCAAATATGAATGGATGGGTACCCTGTGAATACATGAGGTGGTACAAAATGTGTGTAGGGCCCCAACGCTCTGGAGAGGGCAATGTGTAAAGGTGTGTCATGGCTGCAATATCAGGTGGATAATGGCTGTTATGCGTGGAAACTCAACATGGGTGTGCTGGAGAAACTATGGATATGCGATTATGGACACAGGAGTACTAGGGTATGTTGCGCCGGTTGCAATGGAGTGGACCGTGGAGGTCAGCTAGTACATAGGTGCGATTCGCATCATCTGCATGGAGACATGCGTGAATGGGCATACCGTTGTTGGACGTTGTGCGTCAGGGCTGGCAGCCCAGCACGTAAAACCTATCTGCCAACCATGAGTGGAACGGAGTTCTGCTGTGACAACCCCAAACTGGGAAAAGCAGAAAGACACAACTAAATGCAGACATCAATATGCTGACTTACAATCTCAGTAACACAAACACTCATTCTATTAACATTAATAATATGAATGTGCACAGAAAAAAAACACAGTAGCAGGAATACTAGGCTGCGCATACGAGTAATAGGTCGAATGACACTGTATCACATCACACTTATCAGTGGCACCCCAGACATGAAAAATGTGTGACATCTGTCCGCTGTATAACGTGCAGTATACTGATCACAAGTTCACTGGAGTGAAGTATCGGTGTCATAATGACTAAGGCAATAGTATGCTGTTGAAGCAGAGATAAAACCCAATACGCATGTGTAAGTGTCTATGTCCGGGAAATGTATAGGTTAATGGACACACAGATGTATCTATAGATAAAAATGTATATATATATATATATATATATATATATATATATATACATATATATATATATATATATATATATATATATATATATATATATATTTATATATATATATATATATATATTTATTGATATACACATATATATTTATTGATACATACATATATATATATATATATATATATATATATATATATATATATATATATATATATATATATATATATATATATATATATATAGCTAGATATATACACACACACACAAAGATATACTACACATGTATATATATATACATGAATATATATATATATATATATATATATATATATATATATATATATATATATATATATATATATAGATAGATAGATATAGATAGATAGATATATACACATACAACAAGTATTGATATATACACATACACACAAAACAAATATATATATGTCATTGTAGATATACACATGTACATAACTAGGTTACTTTACAGCAATTAGGGGTAACATATTTACAGCCCGGGCATATATGACTGGGTGGTCCAATAAATAAACGTTGTACCCCTCACACTGCCCAGCTAGGCCAGTCAGACATACAGACAGGCAATAAAGATTAATACACTGCTGCTGTCCAAAACACCAGCAGGAAAGTACCAGTGGGAGAGATCTGCAAGGTCTACACTTTAAACATGGATAACTGTGTCCCTTGCGGGACTCCAAAAATTCACTGCACATGTGAACCCGTTGTCATCGATGCGAGCAGGATGTAGGTGTACATGGAACAGTAGGTTGTGCAAGTGTGATAATACATGGGTTGACAAAACGTACGACATGTGTCCCGAGACGTGGAGAGTGGGCAATGTGTAGGGGTGTGCTCATACCCCAGCTGCGCTCACAGTAAGTATTTGTCATGAGTGCTGTAGAGGGGTGCCAGGTAGGTGAACCATGGGTATGCAATAATGGGCTTAAGTGTGCAGGTGCTGGTTGGAAGAGATGTAGTAGGCCCGCCCAGTGGAAGTCGTTAATATTCCTATGTGGGCATAGCAGACGCCTATACCTCCCAAACCTGAAGAGCACATCTGCCAGATAGTCTGTAAACCATCGGGGGAATACATAGGGACCAAATCAGTGCCATGTACCCGATTAGCATGGACGTCCATAGTTATGAATCAGAATGTAACAAAGTCCAACTAAACACTGCAAGAACTAGTGATATTAGGTGGACAGGTGGCGGAATGCAGGCAATGACAGATGACAACATGTATGAGTCATAAACAGAATGTACCTCGACAAATGTGAATGAATACATATGCTCTGTGACTGTCAATGTGTCTGGTTAATAGAACCAATTGTCTAAATGTGTCCCACAGGGTGTTATGCAGTGTTCCTGATACAGTGTTCATTCTCCCCCATTGGCATGTGAGGTCTGCTAGTAACGGAAAGTGCATAATTTGTTGACCACCTTAGGTAGATGATAGCATAATAGATGAGGTTCACCTCCCGTATGCCTTTGAGGGACACACCCGTCTGGGCAGTTGTGTCCTGCAAAATGAATGTTATGGCACATGGCCTGTGAGTTCGGGAAAGGAGGCCATATATTGTGTGTAGTGGTGTCAGAAATTAATTTGTTGTATCAGAAACAGCTACATGTAATAGGAAACAGTATTAGCAATTATAATGCTACAAGAATAACCTTAACGTATGCAAACCACTGAAGTAGTCAGTTTATTACTGGCTGTGGGTATGTGTTGCCTTGACACATGTGATAGCTGTACATATAGGATCTATAGGGCCACCACCATTCTGAATGGCCAAAGTGGGACCTGCTCTGTAGAAATGTCAGACGTACCAGGGCAGAACATACCTACAGCCATGCATAGTCCAGAAATATACATATCAGCACAAATCAGAACGTAGTCTAGCAACAGTAACGTTGCTTATGGTACTACATATAACATATCGACATGTCAGGTATACAAGACCTGTAACAAGTGACCACTGCAGACATGTAGAATATGAGAATGTCCCCTAATCAGGACAGTTGCAATGGCTAGAGTATTGTCACATGACATATGCCTAATGAGGGACTGTCCCATGCAAAGTGGGAAAGGTGTTACTCCTACAGTCTCCCGTTGTGCAATCTGAAAAGTGGAAAACGTACAGTATGTATGCGGTAGCATGACTCAGCAGACAGCTGCATTAACAAAATCATATTCACATTTCAGAGTATCGGTTCCCATGTATCAGGCAGATGGGAGCAGATCGTATGAGGAACATGCATATAATATGATTACGTCACTGGACAGGCTGCCGAGTCTGTACATAGATTCATAGATTCTTACTAAGCTAACTGCCCTTGTGAGTCATTTTAAGCTTAGCCAATTATCCCTTGTGAGTCTCAAACCCTGCACCTTGTGTTTGTAAGGCAAATACCTTAACCATTAGGCCACCCTCCCAACCCTCGAACACCTGCCGTCACCAAATGGGTAGACTTACCCGATACTGTAGTCATGTAGTCCGATGTAATACGCATCACAAGGGATCGCACACACCCAGTGTGAGTGACAAATGTAAGCAGAAATGTTGGTGAGCGAGCGGCTGTAAGCGTGTTTGTCTACCAGTATGCCAGTAGTGCACTGTCAAAGAAATGTGGAATCTAAATGGGTATAAGGTGCTGTAACCAGAGGTCAGCAGTGCTCAACACTGTGCAAACCCACGCGCAACTGCTCCCACCTGCTGGAATGTGCCTTACCTAGTCCGTATCCAAAGGCGTCGGTCTGTCCGCAAACAAAGAACTGTCCTATTCACATGTTGGTAGCAGTACCCTGTGCACATAGCTCATGTGAATTAACAATAGACAATGGCATATGTACAGACAATAGACCACACACACACACCATACAGCACAGTCATCCAACAGTATAGCAATGTACTGGTAGATATGTCCGGACCACTGGTGTATGCATGCCTGGCCGTCCTGTGTTTCAGTGTGTGAGCATGCCCAGTATGACTGTTACGCATGTTGTTGACCGACATTACCGTCATACCGTCATGTGTGTGAGCATGCCAAGTATGGTCAACTGTATTGCATGTATCATATGTCCAGATAGTCAGTACTGTGTTACCGACCCCTCAGTTCTGCACAGACAGGTGTCATGCTGTGACTGCAGGGTAGCTAATGGTCATGTGGCATTGACAGTTGCTACATGTCTGCATAGCATGGGGGGACATCCAACCGCATCCACAGTCCTACACAGCACTGTGGGTGGAGCACATGACTCTCACATGTGTAGGTTGGACGGGGGGCACAGCTGACAGTTGTACACATCTGCCGCTACTGTACTGGTATGCAAGGTACTCCATGTCGGTGTGTGGACCTACCTACATTGCTGGTTGGAGGGATACCAGTGTACGTCAGATCAAAGCTTTAAATACCAGCATAGTGGTGTTGGACGTCCTAGCTTTCACAACCTACATCAAACTGCCTGGCCTGCTGTAGTCTGTGTGTGTCTTTGGGGGTTGGGGTCATTCATTGGGCATATGCATAGGCCATTATATATCATTTGTCTGTATTGGCCCACACCTTTCCAGCTGCATGGGACGTGTGTGGGCTGTATGGACACACATGATGTTCAGCCCATAATCTGCAGTGGGTTAGGACACCCTGTGTACTACTGGCTACCATTGTGACCCCCGTATGTGCTACAGATGTCATGGTGCCACTATGGACGTGTACTGTTTGCTGCCCTAACATTCCACCACCAAAGTCTCTTGTATGCTCACATACATACCATAGCAATGGGTAAATACACATTCTAATACAACTGCCAATTGTTAGGTCGATAGACGTACCCTGGGGGTGCTCTGGACCTGAGGATGGTGCTGGAGGGCTGCCTATGTCAGATGCACACAGTGCACTTCCTATACATGGCAGAGCACAGGTAGTGTCATGTTTGGCATCCATTGTACTGTGTGCGGGTCAGAGAGGGGAAATCCGTGGGTACCTACTGTGTCAGTGCATATGCCTTGTGTTGCCTCTTTGCCAAGGGCAGGTCATACTGTGTACGGCCTTTCGCCAAATGGGCCCGGCTCAGGTAGTTCCTTCACCAAGTCACACTGTGCCTGTACAGGCCTTGGCAGTGGTGTTGGGCCGTGTGGCCCTGCCCCATGCTGTTCCTGCTGCAACTGTTACTGCAGGATCAGATTGTGTAGCATAGCAAATACCATAACAAATTGTGTGCATGTAGCTAGTGAATACTGCAGGGCTCCACCAGATGTGTCTGGATACCAGAACCATGAAATGAGCATCCCAAACACATGCTGAATTATATGTCTTGCCAGTGCATTCACCTCATTATGGTGTGAGTGGTCAGGTGCGTGTGCATTGCTGATGGGTGTCATCAGCCACAACACCAGTGGTTACCCAGCATCCCCCACTAGGAGACTGTAGGGGATGTCCATATTGGCAAAGGTGTGGGACATATATCGGACTCATCATAGCATCCAGGGCAGACAGCACACACATTCAGTCTAATACCCTGGCCATCGCATATGGCCTAGCTGTTGGAGAGTATGCCCCTGCAGTGACTGTAGGCCCTACCCCGCTCACTAGGTGGCGCTTTGATGTGTACATTTGTGCAGGCTATAGCACCCAGTATCCCAGGGTAGTCATCCATGTGGTTGAAGAGATGCATATTGTTGGTCTACTAATCACATGTGTTGAGGACATGTACGTGCTCACTAGCATGTGTTGACATGGTGTCTGTGGACTGGTGCAATACTCTGGATGCAGATGCCTGTGAGATCCCCATGACATCCCCAGTTGTGCTGTGTGAGATACCTGTGGCTATTATACCTAGGCCAACACATACCATGGTATCCACTGTGATGGGTTTCCCTCGGCCTGTTTGATGTGTCAGGTGTGGCAGGCACAGGTCAACAAGCCACTGTTGGAGGTCTCTGTCCATCCCTTAGTGCTCCACCATCCCCAGCTCATGAAGCCCCTGGTAAGTCTCTCTGGGTCTATAAAGTCATATGTCACTCCAGTAAGGGTTGTTCGACAGCATACACATCCTCACTGCCCTCAGCCTCCTGCACATGTTGGTCTATGCTGCCTGCTGCAGCCCTTCTCATTTGGTTGGACTGTGTTGTGAAATGTCCCTGCAGGTATACACTGATGGTGTAGAGTGCGGAAGAAACCTGTGTGTATGCTGCTTGCTCACATTACCGTACTGTTCAGATGCGGGCTGGCCATGTCATCTGCTGATTGTGCTTATCATCATCTGTTTGTGCAGCCTGTACAACCTGACTACCCCACCACTGCTTTTGTCCCTTCCAATGTTACCAGGCAGGTATAGACACACCCCTAGCTTAGGCGTGCTAAGGCAGGAGCACTCCCGAGGCACAGTTCTGCAATGTAAGTACAGTATGCCTGACCCCCCTCCCATGCTGTCAACTATATTCGAGCCCTGCACCTGGCTAACTACACACATACACTCCAGGGATCTGCATCACACCCTGGGGATAAATGGGATACACTATTGTCAACCTCATCTGCATAGTTGAGTCTTTTAATGCATAGTTATATGACCCATACCGAACCTCCACAGTAATAACCACTGCTTAGTGTCACTCAGATCCGTACACAATTGGTAACAGGTGCCTTACTATCACCATATCTGATGTCCCATGGTCTTCCCAGCAACAAAATAACCGGGGTCTACACGACTACAACCCGGGACCCTGCACACAACAGACGATGTGTATTACCACTATGCCGTGGCAGATATACATACATCCCAGGTCATCACATACAGATCATCCGGCACAAACATTCAATAGTGGTGATGTCCCCAGACATATATATTTATATCTATGTATATCTCTCTATATCTACATATATCATATATATTATATGTATACATATATATATATATATATATATATATATATATATATATATATATATGTATATATATATACACATACATACACACATATACATGTACACACATATGTAGATATTGCATTTATATCACAACAGCGGACCACATGACAGCAAAGCATTAGACAGGAATGAAAAGGAAACTACATGTGCCACCTGCATCATGTAGTGTTGTTACTATCAAGGCATGTGTGTTTTGTTACGTCACATGGGTCAGACTGTATTAAGGGTAAGAGTAGGGCTGCTGACATTTACTCACCAGACCTATTGGCGAATGTATGTGTTGACAACCCAGTGTCTTGGCAGAATATGCAGGCTGTAGACACTATATAGGTCAGCAACAAAACACACTGAACACAGCCCACAGCTAGCCACCCACAGATACCAACACATAGGGTATAACTGCCAAACACACACATCTGCCATGCCTTGGAATCGAGCACCTACCTGTCTAATCTACCACACTACAGCATTGCGCAGTTACAGAATGCGCTACCGAGTTTCAGCATCACCACACTCCCAGAGGCATACTACTGGGTGGGTGACATCATCAGCAAAGGCAAAGACGCCAACAGGGAGTGTACGGAGAGTGAGCTATCTAAAAACATAATTTTGTTCCCAGGCAGCTGGAAACACACACACACACACACATGGCAGGGCTGGGAGTCGAACATACACCTAACTACCTTATCACACTACAGCATTACGCAGTTACAGAATGTGCTAATGAGATTATTGGAGATTATTACAGAGAGCAATCAATTTACAGCCAATACAAAGCAGGTTTTCTTTTGTTTACTGAATATAGAAATCAGGAAGCTGGGAAAACTTAAGTAACTGTCAAATACAGTGTAATACAAAAACAGATGCTTGGTGCCAGAGCCATGGGCTCAAGCTCAATGCCAAGAAATGTATAGTTATCCCAACATATATCTGTGAATTACCATATAGGTGGCAGTACACTAAACACCGAAGGTTTGATAAGAGACTTAGGGACACAGGTGGACAGTGATCTCACCTTCGATAACCACATCGCCACAACAGTCAGGAAATCCTTCTATGTGGCACACCTCATCACTAAGGGCTTTTCATCTAGAAAAAAGGAGGTCATTGTCTCACTGTACTCATCCCTCATTAGACCCATTATAGAATACAATGCCCCGTTTGGTATGTACCTCTCAAGACATCTGCAACAACTGGAAAGGCCACAGAAATACCTCACTAAAAGAATCACAGGCCTAAAGCAGATGCCCTACGCTGACCACCTTAAAAAACTCCAGCTATACTCTGTCACATATCGTCTACTCAGAGGTGATCTTTGCTTAACATACAAGGCCATGTCAAACCCAGAGCTGTTGGACATGCTACACTTAAAGAAATCCCAATCCCTCAGAGCCACACGCTCCAGGGATCTAAACCTTGTCATCACAATAAACAAAACATGCTGAAGGGATAGGTTCCTGACCCAGAGACTCCCCAGACTCTGGAATAGATTGCCCATACATGTCAAGCAGAGTGCCTCTTTGGTCCTCTTCAAAAGGAACCTTGACGATTGGATGGGAGAAAGGAAATTCACCCCGAGGATCACGTCAGTTGCCCTACTAGACAGGGCTCCAGGGAAGTAAATAGTGTGGGAAGAAATAGCCAGGGAATTGTTATGGCTAGACTTGTATAGGCCCTAGGGCTGATAGCCTAGTACCAACCTATGAACCTATGAACAGCACTCCCAGAGGCATACTTCTAGGTGGATGACATCATCAGCAAAGGCAAAGACGCCGATAGGGAATGTATGGAGAGTGAGCAGTCTAAAAGCATTACTCTGTCCCCAGGCAGCTTGAAACACACAGACACACACACACACAGACACACTTGGCAGGGCTGGGAGTCGAACATACACCTAACTACCTTATCACACTAGAGAATTATGCAGTTACAGAACGCGCTATCAAGATTACTGGAGCACAGCACTCCCAGAGGCATACTTCTAGGTGGATTACATCATCAGCAAAGGCAAAGATGCCAATAGGGAATGTATGGAGAGTGAGCCATCTAAAACCATTACTCTGTCCCCAGACAGCTGGAAACACACGGACATACACTTGGCAGGGATGGGAGTCGAACATACACCTAACTACCTTATCACACTACAGCATTACGCAGTTACAGAACATGCTACCAAGATTACTGGAACACAGCACTCCCAGAGGCATACTTCTAGGTGGATGACATCATCAGCAAAGGCAAAGATGCCAATAGGGAATGTATGGAGAGTGAGCAGTCTAAAAGAATTACTCTGTCCTCAGGCAGCTGGAAACACACGGACACACACTTAGCATGGCTGGGAGTTGAACATACACCTAACTACCTTATCACACTACAGCATTACGCAGTTACAGAACGCGCTACCAAGATTACTGGAACACAGCACTCCCAAAGGCATACTTCTAGGTGGATTACATCATCAGCAAAGGCAAAGACGCCGACAGGGAATGTTTGGAGAGTGAGCAGTCTAAAAGTATATTACTGTCCCAAGGTAGACTGAGACAAACACACGGCAGTGGTGTGAGCGGGACAACTGCCTATCTACGGAGCACTATTACAACACTACATAGATATGAGACATGCCACAGACAGTACACCCTTCAAGACAGTCAACCAGTGTGTTCAATGTAGGAATCCATCCTGACATGGGGTATGGACATCTGTTGCCTGGATGACAACTACCACTATACAGGATTTCAATGGTCATGCCCATACACAGAGGCACATAACTGACACAAGGTGTCACTGGGCATGCTCACACACTTAGTAGCACACGTCCGTTTGGAATGTACTGTGTGTCCAGCTACACAACGGCATACTAGGCATGCTCACACAGTAGTTGCGATGGGCTGTCTTGTATGCACGCTGATTCTAAACACGGAAGGGCACAGTGTGTTGATAGTGAACATTGTTAGCACGAACCCTGCACTACATATATCTGACACTGGTCATCAGTGCTAGATGTGTAGCATTCGTAATCACAGCTGACAATCCAGATCCAACAATGGGGAATATGGACATCTCAGCAGTGAGGAACACCTGGCATATGGCACAGTTGTGCACAAGAGCACTACCACCGTATACCTCAGATACAGACATGTGGGCCATAAGACTGTGACAGACCGCTCCAGGTGTTACTGTCCCCACGTACATGAAGTCACTCACATGTACATACCAGTACACACTCAAGAGCCATCACAGATGTCTCAGGTGCAGAACGCAGTGGTAAATGACGCATTCTACTATGTATCCCTCAGACATCACCATGTCCTTGGACCAGCAACTCACATTCATACATTACTACAACACCATGTTACTCATGACCAGTGGACTGTACATAGGTCTACAGCAACTGTGCAGACTACACATGTACTGACAGGGTTCCATCATATGGCATGCAATGCAATGATACCACTGTTCATAACCAGGTTGGCTCTACACATAACAGGGGCCCTGGGTCTTATACAGCTGTAACAGATGACTATCGCTGTACATTAAAAACCTCTCATGTTTGGATATGACATACATGTAATTACCATGGATATGTACATGGCCCACACACACACAACACATATGTACATAGCATAGCTTTTGCGGTCTTCCGTGCAGACAAGTGGCTACAGCAATCACACGTATGCACATGGAAGGTAGGTCCATGGCTGTTAAATGCTAACAGTACATAAGGTAGCAATGTTGACTGAGGTAACATTCCCTATGTACAAGTTACCCATGACAACCATCATATCATACAACAGTCCATGTGTCATGTATGTCAACACACATGTCCACCAATTGCAATGCATACAAACTTGGCTACATGACGGGAATGTGGGACCAACACACATGTACATGTAGTGGTGTGCATTCAGCTACCATGTATGTACAGTAGCTGATGTATGTCGTTCATCTGTGTCTAACTACAACATGCAGTTGCAATGCTGCCCCATCATTATCACCTGTATATGGTGAAATACTGACAGTACGGTATGATGTACATCAGGTATGGATGGATGTGTGTACATAAAGTGGTGGTCCACCTTTGCAGATGGATGTTTGCTGAAGACAGCTCACAGGTGTGTCACAAGCCGTCCTACCATGACATGTGCAAACAGTACGCTATGTTACTGCTACTTGAAGGTGAAGACATACAACCTACACAGCGGTCAGGATGTTACTAACTGTAAATCACATGACACTTGTAACACTTACGTCCTCCCGTGTGCATATAGCAGCACAATTGCCAAAGGTAGCATTGGTACACATAATGCGGCCAATACTGCTGCATGTCTGCCAGACATATCATCATGTAGCAGGTGTATGATTCACAGTACTGTCATGTGTGTTTGCTTGTGTGACCATATATGCCACGTACGGTGGGGAATACATCCCAATTGTTACACACCCCTGTACACTGTTGTAGAGATCTGTACATACTGCAGTGTAGAAAGCAAGACGTAGGCAGGGGTGGTGTGTGTATCACACACATGTCAGCTATCTGTATGTGAATGACATTTGTGGACTCCACAGTGTGTGTGTGTGCATGTATGTATGGCTGTCTGGTGCATGGAGTGAGGGTGTATGCTACCATACAGAACAGACAGGATCCCTAACCCCTAATGGTGATGCAATCTACTACCCTGTTGATGCCATCGGTGTCAGCCTTACTGGCTACCTGTACATGTTCATTCTCTGTGTCGCATCATGTGGGTGCACAGTACTGTGAAGGTGATTACCCAATAGAAAGGGGTCCTCACCTCAACACTATCGAGTGTGTGCTATAGTGTTGTTGACCCCGTGAGTGTGGGCATGTTACTGTGTGTTTCTGTGTATGTCTGTGTGTGTTCTCATCCTTTAATCTGACAGTGTATTACTGCTACACAGTGAGGCCTCATGCTATCAACTGGCCTTTAATGTTGACATCAGCCAGACCACTGTGTAACCCCCTGCACCATGTCACTATACCTGTGATGTGATCCGGTATAGATGTCATGTCTCTAGCCACTGTACCCTATTAAACAGCACAAATGCTTCTGGATCAGTAGATGTGTGGACATCTGTGGAATGGTAGCCTTTCTAACAGTGAGGTTGAGGCTACGTATAGCATGCTGGTATTGCCATACATGCCTGTGAGTACTCCACATTTACACATGGGAAACTGCAAACATTGCTACTTATTGGCACATGCAATTAGACCTTAAGGAGGGAAGCAGGACATCATTACCAACATGCTGTTACTGTTGTTACCAAGACACATACTGTGAACATATAAAAATACATTCTAAAACTGTACTACATGGTATGTCTGGTGCGTGTCAACAGTACACAACAAATGTAATATACACTTATCTCACTATTCTGTTCATCCTGTGCATCAGACCATATGAGCATGTCCCTGCACCGATGGTGTGGATGACAGGGATGCAGCACAGGCATCATCATATACACAGGGTGATAATGTTTGCCAAGGGCATAGGCTGCACCAGTGGATGACATCATGTGTGTGGGTTAGGGCCAGTGATCTGTTTGGACATGTGTGGTTGTTATGCATTTGGGTGTTGCAGTGCCCTATAGATGTTTCTGCTGTGTGCATGTGTATGTGTGCACACAGTTCTGCCATATGTCCAGCCTACGCAGGGGTATTATTGACAGCTCCAGATTGTACAGACCAGGATGTACAGCTCACTGGGTCTGGCCACTGCCATGTGACCTGTGCCTGCCAGGGGTAACACGGGCACTACCAGGCAGAGGTACAGATTGGCTACTGTCTGATGACACATGTCCACTGGAACTGTGTCCGAGCTGGGAACATCCAGGGCCACATCCACATGGCCTGCTGTGTCCTGGTGTGGACAGCGCAGCATCAGCTGCACTACTACTGCTACCGGCACTGTGGGAGCAGGTATGTGAGGTAGCTCATTCACATTGACCTGCACCAGGTGGTGTAGCTGGCCTATGTCCACATGGCCTATGCCTCACTCCTACCAGATGTTCCAGCACAGACAGCTCACACTCGCGGATTGCTATGCCACGGTCAATGATTCCAACCATGTCACCCAATCGCCTGTCGAGAACATCAGCAATCTGCTGTTGAGAATTTGCCAATGCCTGGATGTTGTTGTTTAAAGAATGGATAGCAGCCCTCTGAAGCCTCTGCCCTTCTCTGTTCTGCTGTTCAGCACGTGCCTGTGCCGCCATTACAGTCTGAAACATGCGTCTGGTGAAACCAGCTGCTGCGCTCTGTCCTGCAGGTGCATGTCTGCCAGAAGTCCTCCTACGAGCAGCACTGGCCACATGCCTGTGTGGCACTTCTGCAGTCATTAAACTGACACCATGGTGTGAAGACACACCTTCTATAGCCACCACATGTTCCTGTCCCAAGCTAACTCACGCTGACTGTCTTTCCTCTATGACCACTGATGATGGGGTATGTGTTGGCATGAGAACTGTGTGCGGGGAAGAGGGGGACATAGCTGGGATGGCAACCAATGGCACAGATTCAGCCCCTGACAACCCTGCCTGTACCTCATGCATATGTTCATCACTGCTAGAATCTGTGGGGACACTAACATCAGATGGACCGCAGGAGGGTAACGCACCTACATCACCTGTGAATGCAAATAAAGACTTTACATTACAATAGACACACAGAAAGACAGAGACACAGACACACAGACAGACAGAGACACAGACACACAGACACACAGAGACACAGAGACACAGACAGACAGAAACACAGACACAGACAGACAGACACACAGACACAGACACACAGACAGGCAGACACACAGACACAGACACAGACACACAGACAGACCATGCATGTGATTTGACAGACGGCATGCATGTGATACAGCAGATGGCATGCAGCTCAGACATTAATAGTGGTAGTTAGCATACATCCCTGGGTTGCACACAACAGCAAGCAGGTGCCATATCAGAAGCCATGCAGTTCACACAATCATGGTAGTTAGCATGCATCCCTGTGATACACCATGTGGACCAGCACAGGTTAACAGTACACATGGCTGATGTGACCCTGACATTAACATGTAGTATGGCATGTAATCTGCTGCCGTGTGCATTGACATGCATACATGTCTGACACAATGGTGTCCTGACACACGTACAGCGGTGTAATGGGTATCACATTGCAGTGTTGTCTGTATGCCCTACAGATAGAATGCACTTTTAGCAGATGTGCATGAGCATTGAAGGGTAGTATGAGGTGTCTCCATTGCTATACAGTGTGAAGTACAGACACTGTGCCATTGCATGGCGTCATGAGGCATCTATATTGCTATACAGTGTGGAATACACACACAGTGCATAGCCATGACTGCGTGCATACACATTACATAACTATTGTGGATTGTGACCCACATCACTGAGGTGACATGACATTTATGTACCACACACATGAGGTGCATGGCTGACAGTGATGTCCAAAGGCAGCAAGGGAAATGTACGGTATCTGTGGCCTGATGTGGTGTCTATGTCTGTGGAAGCTGTAGAAGTGACTACTGTCATGCTATGACACAGTCATGATGTTCAACACATCTTATATGGTTGAATTAAGTGACACCTCCACAAGCTGTGCACTGGCTTTTAGGATGTCCAGTGTTCCACATCAACTATATAACCATTCAACAAAGGCTATTGTTGGACCATGTGTGGACAATGTGCAACAGGGTGTATACACATCATATCTACTGTGTGTTGCTACATGTCTTTGGCCATCCTCCATGGCCATGTGTGAGCATGTGTTGGCCAAATGTTTGTGATGGTCATCTATCTCACACGTCTGTGTTGTCGCATATGACATACACCCATAGGTGAAAACAAAAACCAGAAGACAAAATACCCTGTACTTGTGAACGCCAAGGGAATTCTTGTATAGTCCACACTTGTAAATTCTCCACACTCAAATGGCTGCTGTAGACAAAATCCAGGATAAAATCAGTTATGTTAGATGCTGAATAAATATCCACAAAGAGGTTGTATGCGACAAAGTATCCTTATGAATCAAGTAGTAAAGAAGATTTCTCCAAAAGCTTTATTGAACCAATACTGTGAAGCACTTTTCGTCCCACTAATAGTGGGACGTCTTCAGACAAACAGATTCTAACAAAACCCAAGATTTAAATACTGATTTTGGAGCCAAAAAGGTGCTGTTGCTAGGTTACAGTTCTGTGCTTCAATTAGTTAAAGGTATATTGTCCTAACAACTAGTGAGATGAGTCTATGAATGAATTTAAAACAAAATCAACAAAACTTCAGTCACAACTATTGTTGATTTTAAGTTGTTTTTGAGGAAATTAAATTTGTGCATGTATTTTAAATCAATTATTTAAACAAATCCAGTTGACAACAAGTTTCATATAGCAAGTACATTTATTCCACCAACACATCTAGTTTTGGCAGCCTTTGAATTAATGTGCAAAAACGACTTTAGGAATATGCTTTATTTAAACAAACAGTTTAATTTACGACCTAATATTTCCAAAGAGGACAGATTGTCTCTTACATTATTAAAAAATACTGCTATTCGGTTTATTCAACCTGACAAGGGTGGCGGTTTGGTTATAATGACACAATCACAATATATTGAGAAAATGGAATCTCTCCTTGACAATACTGCTTATCAATTATCTTCCAAGAACGAAATGTATCAAGCATATAAAATCATAAAATCTACATTTAACAACTTCTTTATAGAGGGAAGGATTGACTTGACAACATTTAATTATTTAAACATGCTTGCACCCAAGATTCCTATTCTTTTCGGCATCCTCAAGATTGATACGTCTCTAATTAACCCCCCCCATGTGACCACTAGTAGATGGACATAATAGTATGATGTATCCATGTGCCAAAATTATTGATTCAATTTTGCAAAAATATGTACTGAAAGAAAAAAACATATGTAAGGATTTGTGGTCTTTTTTGTATAATATCAACAACGTTGAGTATAATGATTTATTTAATTTCTTAACAGTCGACGTTAAATATTTATATACATCTATACCACGCACAGAAGGCATTGAATATGTTAGTTATATGTTGAGAAAGCATCAAGCACCTACACTTGAGGTAGAATTAGTTGAACAAATGCTTGATTTAGTGTTGTCCTACAATTTTTTTACCTTCAATAACAATATTTATTTACAAAAAATAGGGGTGGCCATGGGTTCACCTTGCGCTTAGTTTCCAATCTAGTCATGGCCTATTGGGAACAGGATATAACAAGTAGAAATCATGACCTTACGAATAAGATCAGGTACTATACACGCTTTTTAGATGATATCTTTATTCTAATCGAAGGGAATGAAGATACAGCACATGAATTAGTATCATCTTTTAATTCAAGTTCTAACTTTTACATCCAACTTCAATAGACACAGGATTAGTTATTTAGATGTAGATTTAAGGAAGAACCTTAAAAATAAAGTTTACTATGCTAACATTCACAGGAAAGATACCTATTCTAATACTTTATTACACTATTCAAGCTGTCATCCCCTTTATCAGAAAAAGTCTGTTGTAAAAGGTCAATTTGTACGGGTGGCCCGAATGGTATCAAGGAATGATGACTTTCATGGTGAATGTAGACTTTTGTGTTCTATGTTTACCATGAGAGGTTATCCTAAACACCTTATTGATGAAGTTATGTCTGAGGTTGGATTAAAAAGAGAAGCAGGTACCTATATGCCGATTCTTAATGCCTTGAATCAAGTACCTGTTCCTGTAAGTACTAGTGAACCCATGTATATTAATGTTTCTTTTATTACTCCCTATAGCTTATACAGTAACTTTATTTCTCTCATCATTAATAAAAATTGGAACATCATATCTAACGATGGCGTTCTGAGTAAAAAAATACCATCTAAGCCAAAGATTATCCGGAAAAAAGGGAGAAACATGAAACAGATATTACAAAACAATGTGTCACTAGGAACACAGAGAGTGGGTATGTATCAGTGCAATATGTGCAATTATTGTGCACATATGATTACAGGGCAGACATTCACAGTAAGGAATATTACATATGACCTCAAATATAAATTCAACTGCTTGTCAACAAAAGTAATTTATTTGGCACAGTGCCAGGCTTGTCCTTCATTTTATTTCGGAAAAACTGATAGGAAAGTACGAGAACGGGTCTACGAACATCTATACGCAATCAAGAAAAAGAAAACAGAGAACACACTTGCCAAACATATTATTGACAACCCTAGCCACAATTTCAATTTTAAAGCAATTGATACCATATCACCTGACAGCTGTGAAGGACCCTTTGAAGTCCTGTTGGAAGTACTAGAACTTTTTTGGCAGATTAGGTGCCATGCCAATGCCCTCCCAGGCCTTAATGAGACTATCTCATTATATCCATTACTGAAATTGAGAAGCCTACGACGTTGATACATACCACTGTCATGTCATATACTCTTGTGGGGGGGGGGTTTGTTTGCTTTGTTTTCGGAGTGAATTTCTGTACATTACTGCGCACTTATGGAGTAATTTGTCCTAAGTAACCTTGCATTTTACCTTCATATAGGTTTACTAGTTGCTCTTAGATTTCAAATCTATTGTTCACATGTCAGCATATATACTTTCACCATATTTCTTTTACAATTACAATACACATGCTTTCTACATGACCTGACTACATTAATTGCACTATTTAATAGTTCTTTGTTCAGGTGCCATTGTATATCCTGAACATACATTTATGACCTTTGTTAGACTTTGTCGTTAGGTATGTGTTTTAGGTGGGATTTTGATCAGACTATGGTAGTTCTAATGTGACTTTGTACCATCTTTGAATAGCAATTTCCCACAACAACGTTTTTTCTTTTTTGTAACCACTCGATTTTTGATGTGATTTACTTATATATGTATTCAGTGCTCAAGTTGAGTAACTTTTGTACATACTGGTTTTTGTTTTTTACTGCTCATTCCTTAGTCTGAAACATGTAGTAACATATAGATGTGATTTTTATTACCATATATACTTTATATATTTTTATATTTGTTTTATATTTAGTATATATTTAGATACTGTAATAATGACATCTTAGCGATGCTTTTAATCTTTTTAATGGTTCTGAAGTTTTGTTGATTTTGTTTTAAATTCATTCATAGACTCATCTCACTAGTTGTTAGGACACTATACCTTTAACTAATTAAAGCACAGAACTGTAACCTAGCAATGGCAACTTTTTGGTGCCAAAATCAGTATTTAAAACTTGGGTTTTGTTAGAATCTGTTTGTCTGAAGAAGTCCCACTATTAGTGGGACGAAAAGCGCTTCAAAGTATTGGTTCAATAAAGCTTTTGGAGAAATCTTCTTTACTACTTGATTCATAAGGATATTTTGTCTCATACACCCTCTTTGTGGATATTTATTCAGCATCTAACATAACTGATTGTATCTGGAATTTGTCTACAGCAGCCATTTGAGAGTGGAGAATTTACAAGTGTGGACTATACAAGAATTCCTTTGGCGTTCACAAGTACAGGGCATTTTGTCTTCTGTTTTTTATTTTCACTTGTTTGTTTCTTTTTGTGTTTGCTGGTCTGTCATGGCTGAAGACATATCACCTAGTCCTGATATTGATCTTAACAATCAACAGAACACAGTCTTAATACCTTTGGTTGAAGCACTATCGAAACAAGTTGAAGCTTTAACCAAAAAAATTAGAAAATCTGTGTAACAATCAAACACAGAGCTGTAGCAACAGTGCTAACACTAACAAAGAGGTTCGTACTCCACCTGTATCCAATAGAAATGAATCCAATTGCAATGCATCTGTACTACCGGCCCAAGTTAATAACAAAGACCTAAGTGGTAATATGCCAAACAGCAATAATCAACAATCCAATTGGCTTATTGGGGCACCCTCTTTAACAGAATGGTTATCCGAACTACTAACATTTCAACTACCAACAACAAGTGTAACCAGGGAGCAACCGGCCGAGGATCCAACAGACATTTCTACTCTATTAAAGCAACTTGACCACCATTTGATAAAATATAAAAAGTTGAAAACTGAGATTGCCTATTTTTGTGAGTGCCTAAGTGAAGGCATAGTGCCAAAAGGGTTGCGTTCTTGGCAATACCCTACTGGCCTAGTGGATGGTTCACCATTCCACAAAGACTTAGTTCAACTTTTTAATAGACATGGTTGCGAGCTTTTAGAAATGGTATGCAAACATTATGAATCATATTGCACTGATACATACCCACTCTCTGTGTTCCTAGTGACACACTGTTTTGTAATATCTGTTTCAAGTTTCTCCCTTTTTTCCGGATAATCTTTGGCTTAGATGGTATTTTTTTACTCAGAACGCCATCGTTAGATATGATGTTCCAATTTTTATTAATGATGAGAGAAATAAAGTTACTGTATAAGCTATAGGGAGTAATAAAAGAAACATTAATATACATGGGTTCACTAGTACTTACAGGAACAAGTTGAAGAAATTATGCAGATAGCTACCAGCTTAAATGAGACAATTCAACAGCACTCGAATTTTATTCGTTACCAATATGATTATGACAGGATTTTCTTTAGCATAGACCAATATATTGATAAAATTAAGGAAGGAAAATGCAAGAAACTGAAAAGGGACAGAATAGCGTACAGTAATGGGTCAGCATATCCTAAACCTCCCCGATCCCAGAATAACACTAATTTTACTTCTATGGATACTCTTCAAAGTAACATCATAGGCCAGAATGAAGAAAGAAATAATATTAATGAAGAAAATGGATTCAGTAACAATAACAACCGATCTTTTTACCAAGAGAATGATAACAACAGTGCTGAACAGGTATCCCATGTTGGGACCCCACAGCGCTCCTCAAATTTTTGGACAGGAGCCTCTCATTACAATTTACGGAAAAACACTTATTACAGCCCCAACTATCGGAACAGGAACAACACCAATAACCGAGGGAGGAGGGGGAGGTAAGTCTGGATACTTCAAACCATTTGACTATTTTATACAATTCATCTAAAGACTTTAAAATTTTCAATTTTTCTTCAGTTTATGTTACACCAAATATTATTGAATTATTAGCCCGAGGTCATTCATTTGTTCCTCCTAATCGGGCTAATTTAGTCACAACTATTGTTGATTTTAAGTTGTTTTTGAGGAAATTAAATTTGTGCATGTATTTTAGTGATACAAATCCAGTTGACAACAAGTTTCATATAGCAAGTACATTTATTCCACCAACACATCCAGTTTTGGCAGCCTTTGAATCAATGTGCGAAAACGACTTTAGGAATATGCTTTATTTAAACAAACAGTTTAATTTACGACCTAATATTTCCAAAGAGGACAGATTGTCTCTTACATTATTAAAAAATACTGCTATTCGGTTTATTCAACCTGACAAGGGTGGCGGTTTGGTTATAATGACACAATCACAATTTATTGAGAAAATGGAATCTCTCCTTGACAATACTGCTTATCAATTATCTTCCAAGAACGAAATGTATCAAGCGTATAAAATCATAAAATCTACATTTAACGACTTCTTTATAGAGGGAAGGATTGACTTGACTACATTTAATTATTTAAACATGCTTGCACCCAAGATTCCTATTCTTTTCGGCATCCCCAAGATTCATAACTCTCTAATTAACCCCCCCATGCGACCACTAGTAGATGGACATGATAGTATGATGTATCCATGTGTCAAAATTACTGATTCAATTTTGCAAAAATATGTACTGAAAGAAAAAAACATATGTAAGGATTTGTGGTCTTTTTTGTATAATATCAACAACGTTGAGTATAATGATTTATTTAATTTCTTAACAGTCAACGTTAAAGATTTATATACATGTATACCACGCACAGAAGGCATTGAATATGTTAGTTATATGTTGAGAAAGCATCAAGCACCTACACTTGAGGTAGAATTAGTTGAACAAATGCTTGATTTAGTGTTGTCCTACAATTTTTTTACCTTCAATAACAATATTTATTTATAAAAATAGGGGTGGCCATAGGTTCATCTTGCAGCGCTAGTTTCGCCAATCTAGTCATGGCCTATTGGGAACAAGATATAACAAGTAGAAATCATGACCTTACGAATAAGATCAGGTACTATACATGCTTTTTAGATGATATCTTTATTCTAATCGAAGGGAATGAAGATACAGCACATGAATTAGTATCATTTTTTAATTCAAGTTCTAACTTTCTAACTTTTACATCCAACTTCAATAGACACAGGATTAGTTATTTAGATGTAGATTTAAGGAAGGACCTTAAAAATAAAGTTTACTCTGCTAACATTCACAGGAAAGATACCTATTCATATACTTTATTACACTATTCAAGCTGCCATCCCCTTTATCAGAAAAAGTCTGTTGTAAAAGGTCAATTTGAACGAGCGGCCCGAATGGTATCAAGGAATGATGACTTTCTTGGTGAATGTAGACTTTTGTGTTCTATGTTTACCATGAGAGTTTATCCTAAACACCTTATTGATGAAGTTATGTCTGAGGTTGGATTAAAAAGAGAAGCAGGTACCTATATGCCGATTCTTAATGCCTTGAATCAAGTACCCGTTCCTGTAAGTACTAGTGAACCCATGTTCTTTTATTACTCCCTATAGCTTAGACAATAACTTTATTTCTCTCATCATTAATAAAAATTGGAACATCATATCTAACGATGGCGTTCTGAGTAAAAAATTACCATCTAAGCCAAAGATTGTCTGGAAAAAAGGGAGAAACTTGAAACAGACATTACAAAACAATGTGTCACTAGGAACACAGAGAGTGGGTATGTATCAGTGCAATATGTGTAATTACTGTGCACATATGATTACAGGGCAGACTTTCACAGTAAGGAATATTACATATGACCTCAAATATAAATTCAACTGCTTGTAAACAAAAGTAATTTATTTGGCACAGTGCCAAGCTTGTCCTTCATTTTATTTAGGAAAAACTGATAGGAAATTATGAGAACGGGTCTACGAACATCTATACGCAATCAAGAAAAAGAAAACAGAGAACGCACTTGCCAAACATATTATTGACAACCCTAGCCACAATTTCAATTTTAAAGCAATTGATACCATATCACCTGACAGCCGTGAAGGACCCTTTGAAGTCCTGTTGGAAGTACTAGAACTTTTTTGGCAGATTAGGTGCCGTGCCAATGCCCCCCCAGGCCTTAATGAGACTATCTCATTATAACCATTACTGAAATTGAGAAGCCTACGATGTTGATACATACCACTGACATGTCATATACTCTTGTGGGGGGGGGTTGTTTGCTTTGTTTTCGGAGTGAATTTCTGTACATTACCGCGCACTTATGGAGTAATTTGTCCTAAGTAACCTTGCATTTTACCTTCATATAAGTTTACTAGTTGCTCTTAGATTTCAAATCTATTGTTCACATGTCAGCATATATACTTTTACCATATTTCTTTTACAATTACAATACACATGCTTTCTACATGACCTGACTACATTAATTGCACTATTTAATAGTTCTTTATTCAGGTGCTATTGTATATCCCGAACATACATTTATGAACTTTGTTAGACTTTGTAGTTAGGTATGTGTTTTAGGTTGGATTTTGATCAGACTATTGTAGTTCTAATGTGATTTTGTACCATCTTTGAATAGCAATTTCCCACAACAACGTTTTTTTCTTTTTTGTAACCACTCGATTCTTTGATGTGATTTACTTATATATGTATTCAGTGCTCAAGTTGAGTAACTTTTGTACATACTGGTTTTGGTTTTTACTGCTCATTCCTTAGTCTGAAGCATGTACTAACATATTGATGTGATTTTTATTACCATATATACTTTATATATTTTTATATTTGTTTTATATTTAGTATATATTTAGATACTGTAATAATGACATCTTGGTGATGCTTTTAATCTTTTTAATGGTTCTGAAGTTTTGTTGATTTTGTTTTAAATTCATTCATAGACTCATCTCACTAGTTGTTAGGACACTATACCTTTAACTAATTGAAGCACAGAACTGTAACCTAGCAACGGCACCTTTTTGACGCCAAAATCAGTATTTAAACCTTGGGTTTTGTTAGAATCTGTTTGTCTGAAGAAGTCCCACTATTAGTGGGACGAAAAACGCTTCACAGTATTGGTTCAATAAAGCTTTTGAAGAAATCTTCTTTACTACTTGATTCATAAGGATATTTTGTTGCATACGACCTCTTTGTGGATATTTATTCAGAATCTAACATAACTGATTTTATCCTGGATTTTGTCTACAGCAGCCATTTGAGTGTGGAGAATTTACAAGTGTGGACTATACAAGAATTCCCTTGGCGTTCACAAGTACAGGGTATTTTGTCTTCTGTTTTTTGTTTTCACTTGTTTGTTTCTTTTTGTGTTTGCTGATACACCCTTAGATGTCAGATACGTCACTGTCCATAGGGTTATACAGACAAAGGGTTGTATGTTTGTTATGTGTGGTATGTATTATGGTATAGTGAGAAAATATTGCAGCCGGAACACTACATCTCTGGGACATGTCAGATGGCACATCACAATGTGTGCACCCATTGCAGGGGCATATTACACAATGGTGAATCCTATGGGCTGCCCATATCCCAGCTCACTGTGTGGTACTGTTTGCGTACCACACATGTGTTGTTCCAATGTATAGTACATATGCCTACATTGAACAACACCTCCACCATTGTATGCACAGCTGTCCACACATCTAGCAATGACAGATACTGTGGTTTCATGTCAGTGTTTCATTTAGTTTGTATATATTGCACATGGGTAGCCAGTGTGATTGATGACAGATGCGACCTGTATATCGGGACTGGACCATACATTATGTGCACATGTGTTAACTGGCCACATGGCGAATAGACCTATGCATTAACATGCCTGATACTGATAACTGTCTCACCTGCAACGGACTGATGTCTGTGCGGCACGCCAGAGGTACCTGTATAGGGGTGACACAGCAGTTTGAACATTATCCATGACTGTATGACAGCTACAGGGTGCACTGTGCATGTTAACACATTCACCTCTACAATAGCATATAGTATGCACATGCGTTCATACACAGGGTAGCATACTATAGTATGTGGCATGTGTGTAAACATACCTTGCATATGATGTTACATTACATATTGTACACTGACACATACAAATAGATGGGATATAATAGTCATATGTGCAGTAGTGACTTACCAGGCAACTCCAGGCTCGGTGGTTGGGAGACACCCACCTTCACAATGGCAGCTAGTGTTTGTGGATGATGTTCTGAGGGTGTCCCCAGGCTGGCCAGTAGCTCTTTGGTGGGTGTGAGTTGGGGCTGGGTTGGTGGACCACCACCTGTTCCACCTTGTTCCCTGATGATTGCATTGGCATGCTGTTTTGCATGTTGTGTCAGGTCTGTGCAGTGTCTCCGCACCTGCTGGTAGGTGCGGTTATGGCCACCCACATCATTAGCCCTCCTGCAAAGTTCCTGCCACAGGTCATCATGCTGCTGGGCATGCTGTGGCACATGGCTAAACAACACCTCATAGTTATCATGGAGTTACGGTATGAGGGCATCATCCTCCATGTGGCTATATGCTTGCCAGGCGTGAATGAGGTATTATCTGGAAGACATAATGATGGAGACAAGTCACAGTATCACAGAGATGTACAGAGATACAGCTGCACATACATTTGTATTAAATCTAGTGCATATGAACAGTTATCTTTGCAAATCATCATGACACTAACACGACTGACATGTTTGTGTCACATACATGTAACACCCATTGTGCATTGGATATCATCACTATATATGTTTGTCACCTCATTACATTGCTCATACTCCATGTGAATCTTGTCTTGATGTGGGCATGTCCGTTTGCCTGTACTGGTGTTCTTACCTATCGGCACATGCCTGGATGTGTCCACAGTAATGCTTTTGACCTTGATGCTTTGTATATGTCACATACCAACACATACACTGCCTTAACGGACATGAGCAATGACAATGCACACATGCGCACGGAAACCTTTACATGCATGTGTTTTTCTATATACATCTACACGGCACTGTACAGCAGTTCAACATCCTGCCACATATCGCCTGTGTTGCACATGTGATACACATGGGACAATGGCTAGCCGGACATTATTTGCAGGGATGGTTATCAACTACAGCATGTACGAGCAAGGTTTTTTAGCTGTATCCGACAGCCATTTCGCCACCGCCAGGTGCATCAGTGCCACATTACTGATCTAGACAGTTAATGATACATCTGCCATGCGGTCATCGCACCATGTATGACAGAGATGACATGTGCAGCTTTGATGGACAGGGTTGCATGGTGTGGCTGGAGTATGTAACATGTATGGCACAGGGATCTGTCCAGCATGTGGTGATCCTTGTAGTAGAATGGTGGCTGTCCATGACGTATGTCTTTCAGATCAGGATATATACGTGTAGCATGTAAAACATCACAGTGTAGCACATGTCTTTATGCACGATAGCCAGCATGCTGCATAGTGAAGGTGAGGATTGTGAAGGCTGGTATCGCCCATCCACGCATGGCCAATACCCCTTAAAGGTGATATGTGATCCGATATTGGTCACCCGAGTGCTGATTATGCCTGTCCAATGATCTCCATGCTCATGGATGGCACTCTGTCATGACATGGGTGCCTCATATGACTACCTAATAGGTCTGGAGACGTCACCAGCTCAAGGAGGTGAACTGCACAGCACCATCACTTACACACAGTGTCCATAATGTTGACCTCTGTCTAGGTGGTAATTAATGGGTACAGGGTTATTCACCTAGTGGTGACAATGCTATTAGCAGCTGTCTGTGCACATATGTCATGCACCACACCCACAAAGCTCATTCTGTATGTTGTCCACAACTGAGACAGCTATTGCTCATAGGTCATGGCAATTCACATTCTTACATACGCAGATGCCTCCCATTTGTCTGTGTGGTATGGGCTACAATGAGGGGGGAGTACAAAACATTAAACCTGTTTTACTGCAGCTGCCACTGGTGTGATATGCACATGTCACTCAGACACCTTTTCTAATGTTTCTTCTGTCAACAGGCCACTGGTAGAACACTCCTGTGACATATGAAGGTACATCTAGTATACTCAGTGTAGCTGGAACTCAGTATGGGTGATGATGTCCTATGACCTGTCACAGGTATGCTATGCAGTGTGAAATCATCTGTACTGTCATCTACATCTGTACTGCTAACATCTACAGTGATAAAGGGTCATAGACTTGCAGACCATACGCAGCAGGGTAATAGTGCAGTGCCTCCAATTTTGACTGGCATCTCCACTTGTGGGTTGCAGTGGGTTTATATTATCCAACACCCTATCTGTTTTGCATATTCATGCTCAGCACTTGTTCAGAACATGTAAGCACTTCATGAGCTACTAATTACTATAGCACCCATTCCAACTATTTTCTTACAAGTACACTTTCTGTCCTTACATTTCCAGCTTGCTTACAGAACAACAGCTGTTGTACACACGCACCTCACATATCTCTTGAGACATGGTTGAATATACAGGCATGGCCAAGTGTCACTTACCAGTGTTATTGCTTGTCTATATGATGAATATGGCAAACATGAGACAATAGAGCAATTGTCTCATGTAGACAGTCAATGCTCACCTCCCAACATATGACACTACAGCCTTTGAGAGATGCACATATGTAGCCATGCTGGGGGCAATGGCCTCTCCAACCCAGACTGAACCTGACATTCATGTGGGGACATTAAACATTTGCAACACACCTCACTCATCACATAGTTTCACTAGATCTCCACCACCACAGGCCACACATAGTATGACTACAACATTTGCAGAACCTCTCCATACTCTCTGTGTAGGCAACAGAGGCAGCTCCCAAACACAACACCAATTACTTATAGTCCACAGACTCATGTGTGCCCATCAACTATAGCTAATAGGGTGTGATAACCTACCCAACACACCAGTCATAGGTGACTCTGTAGGCGGTCACACTGATGTCCCACTCAGCAGGCTACACAAAGCAATAGTCGCTTACATCTGGCTGTCGGGTAACAGGAGCCGCAACATAACCTATGCACCCATGCCACATCTCACCAGGTGCAATTTGACTGTCATTCTCCATGTTAGTGTGACTGCCCTGAGATGTAACTTCCTGGACTACATGTACAGGGACATGCAATAGCTCTCCGGTATTGTAGCCCAGAAGGTATCGCCCAAGCCCTGAGAAGCATTCTGCATTCATCCAGACTGATACCACTGTACAACAACTGAATGTTTCACTTCAACAATTGCCTATGTGTCTGCTGTCATTCCACAGGCATCCAGTGTCTGTCTGCTTTGAATGACATGGTCAACAAAACATGATTCCTTGGCACAGATAACCTGCACCTGTCAGCCCTGGGATTACAGATAACATGTATGGCTCTTGCTGCTCCTATACTGCCTGTCTTGGACAGTTTCCAATAACATTCACCACCAGAACAGGAATAGGCAAGCAAAACCTGGGGTAATGTTACTCAATGCTTGACATCTTCATCTCTAACGCACTCAGGTGAGGCACTCCTTATAATGGACCACTTCGATATCTCTGCAGTGACTGTGAACTGCCTCTAGGCTCTGGAGAGCACACCTGCACTGATAGGTTATACGCAGACCACACCTTTCAGTCATGTAACCAGGACCAGAACACCCACGGTAGAGGTGTGTCCATATTTCACAAGGATGTACACACCTCCAGGCTGGTTACTTAGCATAATGCATCAGAGGTGAACCACGTGCAACTAACTTTGGCCAGAACTGCTATACATATTGTAACTTGCTACGGATTCAACAACATACCCCATGGTTACTGGCCCTCATTTCTTGGTGTACTGGACAGTAGGGTTCAGACAGGTAATACTGATGTGAGATTGACACTACCCCACACTTAACTGGGATACCTACTCATGTACCGACACATTAGGTCAACGCTTTCTGGGATTCATAACCTCCACTCGGCTGGATCAACCCATACACACCACCACCAAGACCAACAATAACCTAGACATGGACATTACCAACATGTGACTGGTGTTCCACAACTGGGGTTATCCCCTCGTTGGTAGTTTCTGAACATATGCTAATAACCCTTGTTATCCACATCCCGGCACCACACCCTTCACAGAATACACAGTACAAGATTTCTACAATGCCTACTTCAGACGTCTTATGATAGCGGTAGTAAACATCATGATACCCGTGCAGATGGACAATGTACTTGCAAATGCTGAAAAATACATCAGTGCACTTCATTAGCACTTACACGACTGCATGGATCATACTATCCCAAACAGAGCCATGATGGTACCCACCAGATAACGGACGCCACTCTGGGGGTCCAGTTCCATAGACATAATGTACCACAAAAGGTGGAGGCTGTTGCAAAGTGGAGTACAATCCCATGGGTGGGGTAGCTCACTGGCAGCCTCAGTAGGAATCTGGGATCCCTTATCACATCCTTCAAAGCTAGCTATGTAAACATTACTGCAACACATTCCAAGGACTACCACAAAGCATTATGGAGGTATGTCAGTACTCAATGGCAATACCCACATCTGCTCTGACATACGACGGTTAGGCAGGAACATTACAGAACCGACTGATATTGACAACATCCTGGCAGAATGCTAATTTTACAACCTCTCACTCCCTACAGGGCCAAAATCCATACAGGAACAATGCAGAATCCCTGCGGTCACAACTACGCAGTTCCAACCTGCGCTTTCTAAGGCCTGGAACACAGACTTGATGTGACCATTCAACATCCTAGGCTGCGATTTACATAAACCTCAGAACGACATGGCTCCCCACTTGGCCACCAGATTCACTAATAGCCTTGTATCAGACATTGTGGCCCATGAATAGCCCACAGCAACAGTTATCACACTCCACACAGATGGTGCCACAATGAACCAGAGGGACTATGGCCCAATACGCCTGACTGGACTGTTCTGCAAGGCTATGGGGCACATCATCATGGAAGTCATTCACAGAGACATTGGTGGGCTCCAGACCTTTGATGCCACCCAGGTTGGATTTTTTAGGGCCAGACCATGGCTCCTACACCTGGTGGACTCCTTTGATACAGTTACCAGGATAGTTGATGGCGGTAAGGGGGTCCACACAGCCTACATTGTCCTCTCATTGTCTTTCAGCACCGTTCTCCATTCTGGTATTGACAATATACACATCCACCTGCACATCGACCCCTACGTCTCGGGATGTTATGCAAAGTGGCTCACGGACAGGACCCACACAGTGAGGGTAGCATACCATAGTATCTACTGTAATTCAGTTACACTTGGCGTACCACAGTCCTCGGTCATAGGGCCCCTCATGTTTGGTATATGCTTCCCTGAGGTACAGGGTAGCACAGAGGGACATTCCCTAAATAGGTTTCCAGATGACTGCAAACAAGGAGCCATGATTGATCCACCAACTGATACAGACACCCTCCATAAGGGTGTCACTGTGACGGATACCTGATGTCGATAACATGCCATCAAACTGCATGACACAAGGTGCATAGACATCCCCTTTGGATTACACCAATCACCCACTGACTATCACATAGGTGGTAGTCCCCTACATATATGTGACATTATACGGGATCTTAGTACACACCCACTCCTTTGATAACCATATTGCCAATGTGGCGTGGATATCCTTCTACATGGCCACCCTTATCTGTAATGGGTTTGTGGCTGGAACAAAGGCACCCATTGTACCTCTATACTCCTGATGTATGACACACATTCTAGGGTACAACACCCCATTTTGGGGTGTACCTTACAGAACAGTAATGGCTTTACATACCACAGCATTAACACACCATGAGGATTATAGACCTCCGAAGGATGATGTATGCGGCACAACTACGGACACCACGACTGTACACATTTGCATACTGCATACTCAGGGGTGACCTCTGTTGAACATACAGGGCCCATATCCACAACAATATTTATGGATATACTCCACATAAGCAACATAAGCAAAAGCCACTGAGCGCAACATGCTCATGGATATGTGCACAAACGCAATGATAAGTGGGACGTGCTTGAGGGATACATTCCTGAACCAGACACTCACCATGCTTTGGAACATGATTCCTATGTACATCAAGCAGGGACACTCACTAGCACTCTTCATGAGATATCTCGATGGGTGGATGGGAGACACACATGTACGCCAGGGATCACTGCAGTGGCTGTACTGTACACAGGTGCAGGTAACACATGGGTCTGCTGTTCACAGATAGGACACTACCCTTGGGAGGTGCCGCTGGTGAAAATACTGCAGTTGGGCTTACACATGAACTTGGCCAGACAGCATAGTACCTCACTATGAACCTGTGAAGCTATTACATGTCCTTTGTGCATGGATAATTGAGTAGCTCTTCCATTTCAATTAGCTATCATGCTGTTACAGTGCCCTGTGACTACAAGCCATATGTATCCTGTTATTGTGTATTGTACATGCCAATAGACGACACCTTTTGTTTGCATGATATAACAGTTATGCTGTGTAAAATATCTGACATATCTACCTACAATACTGTACATTACACATATTTTAAACATTATCCCATAATGCAAAGCATACTTGCACAGCAGGACCACCTTAGGCATGTTATTCTCGTTATATGTCCATACACATGCCTACTGTGACAGTATATTAACATATACTATCCCCTGCTATGGCACGTACTTGTTGGACAAACCCTACCACTGATGGCGGGTGGAGTGGAATTGTTGTGTTTAAAGCCCTCATGCAGCATCCCTTGTGGTGTATGAGATGTTTACCTTGTGGCCCACAGCAGGACACACATTTTCTACAAGCGTTACTATGCTCAACAAGACATCACTACATAATACCTTTTCCCACTTTATGCATTGCGTACACTTTAATTAATACAAAACAGGCTCTACCTACACTAACATACTGAGTGCTCTACATACCTTGTTAGCATTCCGAGTCTTCATAAATATCTCTCTTACACCTTTACTGTTTAAACGGTTCTATGGTATGAGCATACAGTTTGAATGTATGGCAAGGCATCCTTATATACGTTGATATCTGTAAAATGTGGTATCCTGCCACCAACTGGTGTTCCTGAGTAAATTATTACATGCACATCAGCTGTGCAGCTACTCCATTCGCCAATTACGTGGCAACAGTTGGGTATAATTGAATTCTTCACTTGGGCGTTGCCCTTTTGCCCTACCTTCGGGGAGACGGCCTGTATGTGTTTTGTTGTGAGGAATTGCAACTGCTATTTGGAGAGACACGGATATTTTGAATTCATGTCCCCCGTGGATTGTGTGTGATGGCTAGAGTATGTGGTTCTACATGTGAGTGTACCTGTCATCTCATCCGTCTGATAAGGGACTATTGCAAACAAAACCTGTAACATCGCTGTCTGTTCCATTATACAACAGCTACGATTTCACATGGCGCCATTACAAATGTGTCTCTCACAAGGTATGTTAACACTTTTCTGCAGATGTAATTGAGTGAGTGGATGTTTGTGATGTTATTACAGTCTGTATTGCAATTGTTTCGAGAGTGGGGGAGATGTAGGTGAGTGTACATAGCATATACAGGTTTGCGGGGACTGCATTTCTACATATTCCATATATGTGTGTGGGCTCCTTCCCTAATTGAAGACCTATCATTTAGTAGACTGAAACTATGGTTGTTACGGGCTTATACATTGAGCCATTGTTAATTCGTTCCTATGTAGCATGCAGGTGAGGTTGATACTTCAATACCTCTGGAAATACATTGATATGTAAGGGAATGTTACTAGATGACAGCTGTCTCATGTATTTCTGTCACAAATATTTGCACTCATTGCAGTTGTGTTGGTAACTGAACCTCTTTGGCATGGGTTGCCACCTTTTCAAATGGCCATAGTGGGACATTTGCAGGACACACATCGGTGTTTAAAGGCCGACACATACCCACGGTCAGTACACAGGATAGAACATACTTTTATCCTAAATACATACTTATTCTTGCAGCAATTTAGCTACTTATCATGCGTCATGTAACATTTACGTATTTTAGATACAGGAATAACTATTTAATGCAACTATTACATAATATATGGGACATAATTACGTCCTACAATCTCAGACATTTGCCCTTTTTAATATTTATTGTCAGGACACAACTGCCCAGGGAGGGGCTGTCCCTCTTAAAGTGGGACAGGTGGTAACCATATGCCTACGGCCAGCTATGACCACACCTACCGTAATGATCTACCTCTGAGTTAGCACTAACAGACACACGAAACAAACACACACACACACACACACACACACACACACACACACACACACACACACACACACACACACACACAATACAGTCCCACAGAACCGCACACGGCACCCTCAACATACACATACACAGACTACAGCAATCACAAACACAGTTGAACACAGCATCTACCTGAACAGCAGCACCGGCAGCAATAACTAAATGTCCCTTAAAATTGTGATAATATTACACACGGTTCTAGTGTTCCGGTACTGTGGTCTTTCGTCTTCAAGCCTCGTGATTATGCATGTCAGTATGTGACACATTTGATAGTTGGCAGTATCCTATTTATTTGTACCTCCATGGTTGTGTACATGTCGTTGACCTATCTATATATTTGCAGAGATAGGTGAATCCGTATATATCAACATATATCTCTCTATCACCCTTTCTATCTCTATATATATATATATATATATATATATATATATATATATATATATATATATATATATATATATATATATATATATATATAGAGAGAGAGAGTGAGAGGGAGAACACACCTTTCATTGTGTACATGTTGGTGTATACTGTTTCCTGGACTCCACATGTTTGTGTTTTAACCTGTCACAATACACATCTGCTGTTGGTACATCTTGGGTAGTTTAGTGTTAGGTGATTGTGTACATGATTGCGTGTTCTACTCCTGGCAGTGGTCATTTTACCCTTCTGAGCAGGCACTATTAGTACAGGGGTGAATAATGCTAGTTTCACATGTACTGGACATTGTTGACCGTGATCTGCACGATATTTAGCAAAGCTTAGCCCTGTTTCATGCATATCCGTATAGTCATGTTTAAACGATGCTTACCAGCACTTGCCAATGCATAATCCTGCTAACATGTGCTAAACCTGATGTGATGACCTGCGTCCAACATCCATTATTTGTGCCTTCTGGATTATGTAACGTCCCTTGCAGGGCATGGAACTGGGAACATGCACGACAGTCAGTGCATTTACCACTTGGGCATCTGGGATTTGTACACGTGTTATGGTGTTTTGTATGTGGACTGTACTATGGCTGTTACTCCATACTGCAATCAAATGTGTAACTCAGTTAGCTTACATATAGATGAGAACTATTAATGGTATGTCCAAGTGATGTTTAATGGATGTGCTCCAGCATTGGGAATGTATGCCACAGTGAGCCACACACTATAATGTGCTACACCTTCACACAACCATAGGTGGAACATGCTGGGGTGACAGATACCTGTCATGGGTACTCCCCATGCTTTGCCACTACATCCTTGATTACATTATATGGAGGCCCTCATTAACACACCAGGGAATCCATGCAGAGTGTGTGGGGAACAGTGATTACACACATGGATCCTGCAATTGGCTCTTCTCCACTGAGGGACAGTTGGTTAACCGATGTGGTGGTGACAGCAGACACTGTTTGCCTCGGTTGATGAATGGCCTCTGACAATCGGATATGTACCTACCGATGTACCTAGGAACCTATACATACAGTATCAACATATGCTGTTAGGTGCGTGTACAGTTCAGGTGTTGACATTCCTTGTTCCAATAGCTGTTGTGTGTGCAATGGTTGAGGGCTGCCTATGTAGGATTTACACAGTAGGCCACCTATACATTACAATTTACAGGTGGTCGTATGTGTGTGCCATCCAGTTTACTGTGTGTGCAGGTGGAGAGGTGTATCAGTCCGTAGGGGCCTACACTGTCAGTTTATGTGCTATATGTTCCCTCTTTGCCAAGGCCTGGGCATATTGGACATGCCTCCGTCTGCCTACTGGGACTGGCACAGGGTATTCATGGTCTGAATCCCTCTGTGCCTGTGATGGCCTTGGCAATTGCAGTGGGCTGTGAGGGCCTTCACCATTAAGTCCCTGCTGCAGCTGTTTCTGCAGTATCACATTATGTAGCATGGCACATACTATGAAGATGTGAGCACATGTGCCTGAAGAGTACTGCAAGGCTCCACCACATATGTCCAAGCAACGGAACCGTGATTTCAGCATCCCAAACACATGCTCTATGATGATTCTGGTTTGTGCATGTGCCTCATTATGGTGTTCTTGCACAGGTGTGTGTGTGCATTTCTGATGGGAGTCATCATCCACGGCTCCAGTGCATAGCCAGCATCCCCCACAATGTGGCCATGTGGGATGTCCCCACTGACAAATACCTGATACAGCTGTGAGGCATGCCAGATGTGGGAGTCATGGTAGCTTCCAGGGCTGCCAGCACACACATCCATGATAATGCCCTGGGCATTGCACACAACCTGGCAGTTGATGGAGTGGTATCCCTTGTGGTTTATGTAGTGCCTACCATGCTCACCAGGTGGTGACTTGATATGTATGTGCGTGCAGTCTATTGCACCCAGTACCTCCAGGTAGTGTGCCAAATGGTGGAAGAGACACATATTGCTGGCCAACTCCTCCTGTGTTCAGGGGAAGTATATATGCTCATTGGCATGTGGTAACATGGCATCCAAGAACTGGTGTAGTACCCTGGATGCTGATGCCTGTGAGATCTCCATTATATCTCCAGTTGCCCTTTGAAAGGTACATGTGGCTAGTTTTTGCAAGCTTACACATACCTTTGTGTCCACTGGAATGGGTTCCCCTCTGTTGTTTCTGGATCTCAGACATGGCCGGCATAGCTCAACTATTTGCTGTAAGATGTCCCTGTCCACCCTGTAACGCTCTACTATCTCCGGATCATGTAGCCCCTGGTAGGTTACCCTTGGTCTGAACACTCTTCTCCTCCTCCGGGGCCTGTGGTGGTTGTCAGCATCATCCTCCACAACACCTTCAGTCTCTAACACATGGTGATGAATCACAGCTATGGCAGCTCCCAACATGTACATTGTAAAAGTTCCCCGTCTGTTTTCACCAATGGTGCAGTGTTTAGGAATACACAGGTGTGTGTGAGGTGACTTCACACTTTATACTATTGTGCTGTGAACACCGATGATGTCATAGGGAGTGTATGTACCATCGGAGCTACAGGGTATCTTATGTGTTTTACCACAGGTACTGCTATTGTGGTGCCTTTGGTGTTGAATTACATTTAGCTGTTCTGCAAAGGCTCTTGCCACCCCCATAGTGCCTTTTTTAGGCAAGGCTCAAATTCTAAACCTACCACCCTAGAACACAAAAAAGGAAAAAAACTAAGGGTAATGCTGCTCAATGCCAGAAGTCTAAATCTCAAAATGCACGCACTCGAGGCCCTTCTCAGTATGGAGAACATCGATGTCTGTGCTGTGACAGAAACCTGGTTCAAGGCTCCTGAGAGCACCCCAGCGCTATCAGGTTTTACCTCATATCATGCGTGCCGCAAAATCCGGACAATACCAAGAAAGGAGGGGGGGGTATCCATATTCATCAAGGACACCCACACCTCAAGACTGGTGGCAATGCACGATGCATCTGAGACCATCCAGGTGCAATTAACCATAGGCAAGACTGCTCTGCAAATTGTAGCATGTTACAGGCCACCCTCACAAACTCAGGAAACTCACATGGCCTTCCTGAAAACACTAGAGGGATAAATGTATCACCAAACACCATCATACTAGGTGACTTCAATTACCCTAATATAGACTGGGAACACTACTCAAGCCCAAACACCCTAGCCCAAAAGTTCCTGGAATTCATAAACTCAAATGCCATGGAACAACTAGTCACCATCCCCACAAGAGGAGATAACATACTTGATCTCATCATCACGAACATGGGAGCACAATGTTCAACACCGAAGTATACCCTCACTGGTGAGATCAGATCACAACTAATCTCGCTGGAGGTCCTCATCCCACCCCCACCTGAAATAAAAGACCACAGTAAAGAACTTCTCAAAAGCCGACTTCACACTTCTAAAGACTAGTGTGGTCTCCTTTCAGGCCCCGAGCCATGGAAAACAATACTCAAGCCGCTGAATCACTTACAAACGCCTTCTACCAGCACCTGCAGGACTGCATGGATAAGGCAATCCCAAGCAAAACAAAGACTCTTTGTACCAAAGGCAAGCGCCCAGTCTGGTGGACCCCAGCCATAAACAAACTCTACAACAAAAGGAGGAAGCTACTACAAGATAGAGCAAAATCCTTAAAAGGTAAGACACCCTTGATCACTATAAGTAAAAACTAAGAGCTCTCATAAAATCATCCAAAGCAAATTTCGAGAGAAAATAGCTAAAGACTCAAAAGACAATCATAAGGCCTTCTTTAGCTATGTTAGAAACCTAGGAGGAAACTCCCAGATATGCTCAGAACTAGTTCAAAATGATGTGAAGATTACTGATCCTACAGACATTGCCAACATACTGGCTGACAGGTTCAGTGCAAACTTCTCTCCCCCAAAGGAGAGATATCTATACCAAATGAGTGCAGCCCCCAAACATCTCCAGCCCAAGTGAGAACTGCTCTCCAAAGCAAAAACACAGCATCCATGGGACCGATCGTGTCCCCGACTGTGTTCTCCACGAACTCAATGAGGAATTAAACGCACAGCTAGGACAGCTGTTTAATCAAAGTCTTACCTCTGGATACGCACTCAGGAGTGGCGCACTGCAACTGTGGTCCCACTTCACAAAGGCGGTGCCTCCACAGACCCTGGAAATTACCGCCCATTAGCTTGACAAGCCTTATCTGCAAAGCCATGGAGAGGATCATAATGGACCTCATAAATAAAGACATAGGGAATTTGCAGACTTTGGATCCAACCCAGTTTGGCTTTGTCAAAGGCAGATCATGCCTTTTAAACTTGGTTGACTTTTTCAAACAGTCACCAAAGCCATTGATGAGGAAAGGCAGTCCATACAGCCTACCTTGATCTGGCTAAGGCCTTCGATACAATACCCCACTCGGGTATCATTGAAAACTCATCAGCTTAAATGTTAACCCATACATCACAAGATGGGTTGCAAACTGGCTGAGTGACAGAACCCACAGGGTCAGAGTTGCTGGCGCCATGTCAGACTCAAAGCCTGTCACAAGTGGTGTCCCACAGGGCTCAGTCCTGGGCCCACTCTTGTTTGGCATCTACTTTTCCGACGTACAAGCAAACACAGGAGGGTTATGGCTGACAAAGTTTGCAGATGACTGCAAACTGGGCGCCATAGTAGAAAACACATCTGACACAGATATCCTTCAGAAGGGTCTCACAGAAACGGATAACTGGTGCCAGAGCCACGCCTAAAGTTAAATGCCAAAAATGCATAGTCATACCCTTCGGAAAACAAGGTTACCCCTAGCTACCAAATAGGTGGCAATCCACTGAGCACAGAAGAAGTTATCAGGGACCTGGGGACCCAGGTTGATAGTAGTCTGTCATTCGACACCCATGTAGCTAAAGTAGTTAGGAAGTCCTTCTACATTGCCCACCTTATCATGAAGGGATTCTCATCTAGATCAAGGAGGTCATAGTCTCCTTTACTCATCACTCATCAGACCAATGATTGAGTACAATGCCCCATTCGAATGTATCTGACCCGACACTTGCAGCAGCTGGAGAGGCCACAAAAGTTCCTCACCAAAAGGATAAAGGGTCTCAAAATCTGTCCTATGCTGCCCGACTGAAAGAACTCCAGCTCTATTCAGTCGCCACCGCTTGCTCAGAGGTGACCTTTGCCTAACATACAAGGCCATGTCAAACCCAGATTTGATGAATATGCTTCACCTCAAAAATCTAGATCCATCAGAGCCACAAGGGTACGGAGACTTAAACCTCGACATGGCTATTAATAGGACGTGCTGGAGGGATAGATTCATCACCCAAAGACTCCCTATGCTATGGAACAAAATCCCGGTACATGTGAGGCAGAGCACCTCGCTGGCCTTGTTCAAGAGAAATCTTGACCAATGGATGGGAGATCGCAGATATACCCCAGGAATTACCTCAGTGTCACTGCTCGACAGAGGCACAGCAAAATAATGGGTATAGTTCCCCATACTAAAGGGGTGGCGTAAGCCACAAAACAATGGGCTAGGCTTATAAATGCCCTCGGGCAGATAGCCTAGTATGAACCTATGAACCTATGAACCTATGAACCTATTACCTTTTGCCCTTCCCTTAACATTTCTTAATGTTTCCCCTCCCATTTTCTGGCATGCATCCAGCAGCCTGCTTTCATTTGTACTTTCAAAAACCTGGCTTATCTTGCGAAATCTGTTCTATGGCTGATCTACTGAAGGTTTGCTTTGCTCTGCTATGACAGTTCTCTTTTCTTTGCAATCCGACACCTCTCCTATCCTGTTCTGCAGGTTGCTGCGAGCAGACTTGTTAGCTGCCGTTGATTGCCCATTGTGAGTTAATAGGTGTTAATTGCTTAGTTGTACTCCAGTTACCCTACTGCGGCATTTCCTTATTTTCTTCCCCTAACCTTCCTGTTTGAGCTATGGTGCGTGGTGTGTGCATCCACTTACCGGGTTTCAGGCACGTTTTCATCCATGTACACATGCGCTTTCTTGCACCATATGTGCTCTCAGCTAAACAATGCTATACCTACATCCCCCCCCTATCCTGTGGCTTTGCTTAGCAACGGGCAGGCCAGATTTGCATTGCTCCAATGTGCTTACAGGTATGGTGGCACACCCCACTGCTGATGTCATGTATTCCTCCAAACCACTCCTCGGTGTTGTAGCACTGTGCCGTATGGTACATCTTTAGTCCGGCGGGACATCTGCGATTCACTATTACTTGCCTCATTTGCATAGCATTGACTACTAATTCATAGTTACCGTGCCGAACACTGTCACAGACCCTTAGCAACCCTTGCAGCTTGGTTGTGATGTACCATGCATACCATTGAGTATTATGGTGAAATAATGATTTGTATTACATTGCGATTTTATGACATTTGTATATATTTTCCTTGTGTTCCTGTTTGCGCACACATGCCCTGCGGTTGTACTTTGCGTTACTGTGGGCATGACATTAAATGTTGTTTTTTAGGTGTTGTGCATCTTTTCTTATGCCATTGGCTGTATATTTAGCCATTGGCATATGTTAACTTTGTAATACATGAGTCTTGTCTGCTTTCATAGCTCCGATGTTCTGTTTGGAAAAATGTAAACCATTTTTTTTTGGTTTACATTTCTGTGGGCTTACGCTATGCCTACACCACTTAATGAATCACTATGTACCTTCATTTGCATGGTGTAGTACTGCGCATGGGATGATTAGCATACCTGAGCCGAGGTCTGCACAGATCTCGCATACGCTGGTAGTGCACGTGGAAATGGATCGTACCTGAATCGCTCAACGGCCATATTTGGCATTATACCACCTACACTATGCCTGCCCCTGGCGCAAGCTTCATGAATCTCGGGGCCAGTCTTCTCTAAGGCAGAGGCCAAGTTGAAATGAATGCAGTACCTTGACTAACTGAAAGAAATATAGTATCTATAAACTCATGTGCTCCAATGGAGCCAGTAATAAGGAAAAATGTCAAAGTGAGAATGTGTGTTGTCTTAAGTCTATCAGTAGATAAAGATATGTTTACCATGGCTACTTTGAAAGATATTGCACACAGGATAAAAAAGGTAAGAATTTTCTTTATGTTAGACACATCTAGTGGGCTTGGTAAATATCACTTAACTCAAACAGCTGACAACTTGCATTACTCCTGCTTGAAGCTTATGGTTTTATGATTGCATTTTGTAATTGTTTCAGCATCTAAAATCTTTTAGTATGACATGAGAACACTATTCTAAGACAATGATGTCATAGTGGCCATGATGGGTTTATTTATTTATTTATATTACCTTTGTTGTCATGGTAAGTGAACTGATTCAAAGACATTTTTTCAGCCAGGACCTGGGCCATTAGGAATAAAACAGTAAAAGTACATTCAGGACAACTATAGAATATCAAGTCTCAATAAATAAAGTTAAATGACTAAATTTTAAGCTAGATTCTACCAATAATAATAAAAAAGGAAACATCATATATCTATATCTATATATGCACGCATATATATATATATATATATATATATATATATATATATATATATATATATATGTGTGTGTGTGTGTGTGTGTGTAAAAACAAGAAAAGTGCAGTTCCACGGCTGATAAAAGATGAAATTCCAGATCCAATGTAGTCAAAAAGTTTAATGAAAAAGATGAGCGTTTCACAATTCAAACAATTGCTTCTTCAGATCACAAAAAGACCAAAAGAACACAGATTTAAATACTCCATCAATTAACAATAATTAGTCATGTGATACGTGAAACAGTAGTGAATGTTATCAGGAAGAGAGCTATTTAAAAAGACAACCACAGTAAAAAACAGCCTTCATAAAAAACACATGTATAAACAAAATACATAAAAATTGTTAAAAATTCTACAACACTCTAAATGACCTGAAAATCTAAATATATTAAAATATATATTTTTAGATATTTTTTTATTTATGTTATGTTAACTAATGTAGTATAAATATTATACAAAATTACTTTCTCAAACCCCTGTTCTTTAATTCTGATTTCAAGGGAACTACATCATTTAGACTGGAGCCTTTATGTGCTCTGAGTCTGAGAATCCATCTAGTTTCATTGCGTTCAGTGTTATTAATAATATCACCTAATCTCATATCACTCCTGGTAACCTCCAATACCTGAAATGCAAATTTATGCTGATCCCTCTGAAAAATTGGCTCTCAGTAATTTACATAATGACAGTAGTATAGTTATTCGCCCAGCCAATAAAGGGGGGTCAATAGTTATTATGAATAGGGCCTATTATTTTGATACAATCAGGGATATGTTGAGTGATTTTAACACCTATAAGAAAATTGATGTGGTTGCAATAGAAGCAATGAAATCAAGAGTGCAGAGAGCACTTATGGAAACACTGCAGATGGGTATCATTTCCAAGGTAATGTTTCAGTATTTTATTATTGAACAACCACTGGTTCCATATTTACATGGGCTACCTAAAGTACATAAGGACCCACAAACCTCTAAATTTAGACCTATTGTTTCGAGCACTGGCTGGTTAACAGAATGTTTTTCCATCTATATTGAAAAACAATTGAGACCTATACTGGACAAATATGACTTAATATCAAAAGACAGTAAACAAATTCTTGAAGAGCTTTATATGTATTTGAATTCTACAGAGTTTTGTGATTTTGAGTTTTTTGTTACCATGGATGTTGTATCTCTATTCACCATGATTCCCAGTTCAGTAGGGATAGAAATGATGAAAGCATTTGTTTTAAGAAATAATGAATACAGTGTACAACACCTTGACCTTGTATGTTTTTTTGCTGGAAATGACTCTAGAACACAATGTGTTTATTTTTGAGCACCATTATTATTTGCAATTGGCTGGCGTAGCTATGGGCACTCCTTGTGCCAATAGCTACGCCAACATTGTAATGGCGGAATGGGAATCTCAATATATTAAGGACCTAATAGGGAATAAAATAGCATTCTTTCATCATTTTGTAGACGATCCTTTCCTTTTATGGAAAGGAACTGAGGCAGAACTTTTACAGTTCTTTGATTATGTGAACACAAGTGTCAGTTTCCTGAAGTTTACTTTTGAATACTCTTCTGAGTTTTCACATTATTTGGATGTACAAATACAGCGAGATAAAGAAGATGGCAGTATTTCCACAAATGCTTATAGGAAAGAATGTTATGTACCTTCTTACCTGCATGGAGATAGTATGCATCCAGTACATATATTCCCTAATGTTATGAAGGGACAAATGTTACGTGCTTCAAGATTAACAGTTGATGATATAGATTTTGAAGAGAACTTGGTTAATCTCATTAAAGATTTTGAACATAGGGGTTATGATAGCACTGATATTCATAAAATGAGTGAAGTAATTAGGAAGGAGAGGAAGAATCTTGGTAAACCTTATTTTCCACACCCCAGAGAAGAAATGTTTCAAACCACAGATTTAGAGACAGAAATTTTTGTTTTAATTTAACATATAGTAGTGAAGTCAATGTTTTTAAGAATATACTTAGTAAACATTAGTATGTTTTGCAAATCGATGAAAATACAGCTGGGATTCTTGGAACTAAGCCCTCTTTTGTTTACAGGAATAAAATATCTTTAAGAAGACAGTTATGTTACCCTAAATATGAAGGGCAAGATATGAATTATATACTGACAGGCACTAAGAGATGTGGTGCTTGTAATTTTTGTACCAGTATAAATGAAGATCCAAGCTTTATACATCCTGACTCAGGGCATAAGTTCATGCTTAATGTTAAAGCAAACTGCAACACCAAAAATCTAGTATATTTAGCTCAGTGTATGACATGTAAAAAAATTTATGTTGGCAAGACCAACAGACGTTTCCGTGAATGGATAAGAGACCATTTATATTGTATTAGTAAAAGATTAGAGTACAGTGCACTTGCTAAACATGTAGCACAGGAAGGGGATCAGCATAAATTTGCCTTTCAGGTATTGGAGGTTACCAGGACTGATATGAGATTATGTGATATTATTAATAACACTGAACGCAATGAAACTAGATAGATTCTCGGACTCAGAGCGCATAAAGGCTCCGGTCTAAATGATGTAGTTCCCCTGAAATCAGAATTAAAGAACAGGGGTTTGAGAAAGTAATTTTATATAATATTTATGCTACATTAGTTAACATAACATATATAAAAATATATCTAGAAATATATCTACATATATCTAGATTTTCAGGTAATTTAGAGTGTTGTAGAATTTTTTACAATTTTTATGTATTTTGTTTATACATATGTTATTATAAAGGATGTTTTTTATTGTGGTTGTCTTTTTAAATAGCTCTCTTCCTGAGCACATTCACTACTGTTTCACATATCACATGACTAATTATTGTTAATTGATGGAGTATTTAAACCTGTGGTTTTTTGGTCTTTTTGTGATCTGAAGAAGCAATTGTTTGAATTGTGAAAGCACACTTTTTCATTAAGCTTTTTGACTACATTGGATCTGGAATTTCATCTTTTATCAGCCGTGAAACTGCACTTTTCTTGTTTTTTACCTTTTGACAGTTTGGTTTTGTGCAGCTAACCGTTGTGAGGTATATATATTTTATTGATATGTATATATATATATATATATATATATATATATATATATATATATATATATATATATGATCTCAGCATTTGAAAGAAATCAACAACACATACACAGAAAGAGCGCATATGTATGTAATGTAACAAAGAAGCTAGCACACAAGAAGGTAATATGATTGAAAATAGAAGATTGTAATTAAGATTAAAATGGCTGGAACATAGACAGCTGCAGACAAGCTTGCTAACTAAAAGAGGTAGCAGGTGCTTACTAATGAATCAAATAAATATCTGAATAGGTTTAGTATAATGTGAAATGGTCATTGTAAGTATTCATATAATAATCAATGTGTATACTTCCAAAATGGAAGCAGATTATGTCATCAAAGGAAAACATTCAGTGAAGTAACACTGAAGGACAGTATAAAGCATATAGTGACATAAAAATTTTAATGGTCCATATAAATGTTTCCACAAAAATGACAGTATGGGAAATGTTAACCTGCATTTCTCTAGCAGTCACATTGTGTATTATTTGTTAGACATATTACTAGTTGCTTTATAAAGTCTGTAAACTTGTTTTTTATAATAATTTTGAATGTTATTCAGGGGTTCTGGTGATATTTTATAGAAGGACCTTTCTTAATTAGTTAGATTACAGTTGGGTGTCTGTGTGTGTAAGTGTGGAGTATTAATTTTTTAGACTTTAGTTTGTATCTCATAATAAGAATTTTTCTGAGTGAAGGGTGATGCATAATATTTTAGTGTTTGGACGTGAAAAAGTCACATGCTAAGAGTATGGAAGCCAGTCTGTCTCTCTTGGGAGAGTGCAATGAAGACATAAAGATCCATGATAAAATTCTGTTTCAACAAAGGAATTCCTTTTGTCTAGAAATTAGTTTAAAGGACAAAGGGCTAGGAACTATTAAGAAGTTACATCTTGTTCTCTTGTTCTCCAAGATTTGATTTCCTCAGCTTCCTTTTGCCTTCAACGTGACTCTGAGCAAGTGACTTATCCAGACAGTGCCCTGGTACAATTGAAGAGCTGAGATAGGCTCTACTATGGTATACTATGGTATACTGGACTGGATTGCAAGTAAGTACCTTTTAACATGTGAACCATGCAGCAGACCCTAAAGGAATTCAATGGCTAACAAAGTGCAAAGACAGATCAAAAATATCTCTGTTGGCTAAATATTAATGCTGATATAATCAAGAGCTGGACTATGTCCAAGTTATGCAATAAACACAAACTGAGAGAAAAAGTGAAAGCTTCTTACTGGGACTATGTTGCCAGAAGGAAAATGACATTTTTGCTGCAGATTTGTGTAAACATAAAGGAAATAATTAACTACTGGTAGTAAACTATTATTCAACAGACTTTAAGATAGTTAACTTGACTAAAGCAATTAGTCAGCAAGTCAAATCTCAATTTAATATAATGTTTTCCAGATGGGAAATTCCTATCAAAATTCCCACTGAAATGGGATTCAATTAATTTATATGGGACTAAACAAATGCAGAAGAGTATGGGGCTGCCCATGCAATACCAGTTCCACAATATCTCAGAAATTACACAAAATTGTGTAGCATCAGCTAGATAAGCTTGAAACCAGGGAGAATCAACACAAACTATGGTCTAGAAATGGTCCAAGAATTAATTTCTTAAAACAACCTAAAAAAAATAAGTGATTTTGTCTCATACAAGAGACTTTTTCAGAATGAAATGGTTCTTGCACAAAACCATTGAAATGTACATAAAAACATTTCATTGGTAGTTAGATAATTAATTAATAAGAACTGCAGTATTATTTAAAGGACCAAGGGGACAATTTTGACACCTTTGAGAAATAAAAAATCTTGGTTCTTAGTAATCAATCTAGCAGTATATTTGGATATATTATGCCCCTTAAAGGAATGTGTTACACCATCTTCACCAAACATTATCCCCAGGATTCATAAAGCTCGGCGCAAGACCGGCATTAGGCTTGCGCTGACCGTGTGACATGAAGATGGCACAGTAGCACCAAATGCATATTAATGAAGGGGCACTGCCGCCACAGCCACATGCATAGGAAAGGAGCGTGAGTGCATAGGGCGTGTTGAAGTGCCGCACGGAGGCGTGGAAATGTCAGCTGTTGACGTGCAACCTAAAATGCTTGCATATAACAATTTGCAAGCTATAGTAATTACATCTGTCAGTGTCCGTGGATACTGAAACGTATGCAAAGCATGCAAGACAGTTCCTGCGAACACAAAATGAAGACGCAAAAACAAATGAATGGTAGGGAATAACGGGTCCCTATCCCTCGAACAAATGACATTGAAAACTGTGTGCCCGTAGTCCAACACAAAGTAGATAGTTATACCAAGTGGAAGTGAAACGCATCATGTTAGCGCACCGCCAATAGGTACGTCCAGCCCAATGGTCAGGGTCACCAGCTGACCCATATTGTGAGGGAGAGTACACAGCTGGGCAGATGTGTCCATAACAAAAAACATGATGGATGTAAATATCTAGTGACCGTATGACAGAATTATATCCCACAATGCATGTAATAGTCACATACAATAGGTATGTCTGTATTTAACATACCATATGTGACAGGAAATAGAATAAGCATGTAAACGAAACAGAAGGAGCATATAAACTGCTACAACAATAAGGCAACATGTAGGCTTAAAGGAACAGTATTATCCGTAGCATTGACTGTGGGTACGTGTTGTCCAGTACAATTGGATATGTGTCCGGAATATATCCCATCTTGGACATAAGAAAAGGTGGCATCTTACCAATGATCAGAGCAGTCGGCCAAAATCCGCACATCTGCGGTCCAAGCTGTACTTGTCAGGATGTGTCACAGCTGAACGGGTATTACCCGGGTGTACCAACCATGTCATGAAAGTTAATTATGGGCGTGCACCTATGTGCGTGATGTATAGCATGTGGAAGGTGAAACATGCCAGGGTAGTCCACAAAACCATACAGGTACCTGGCATATGTAGTGTATGCAATGTGTTACCTTGACCGTGTCATGGGCCATCAACCAAAGCAGTGATGGATGGAGTGTCAGGAGTATGTGTGTGGGGGGATGGGTAATGGTATAATCCTCAAAGGTGAGACAGTGTCATATGCAGAATAGGTGAACTGGAGGTGTATGAGAGAGCAGCGGGTGAAGCAGAAAGAAAAAGAAAGAACATATATACACATCTGCAATACAACCAGACAGGCCATACTGTAGAACACAATCCCACAAACATATGAATATTAAAATGTGCGATACAAATGTACAGAAATGTCACTGGCACATACCCACAGATTGGTCCTGATGGAACTAGCCAAATCAAATACAACACACCTGGATGCATAATGGACTACCCAGCATCCCCTCCACAGCACACAACCTGCCGCCATACCTGAATGTCCACCAAATCCAGCCATACTTGACCTACTAGTTTGGCGCAGCCACATCTACACATAGTGACCACTACTCATATGTAGTAGGTATTGTCACCCTAGGCAGTTTCAGGATTGCAAATAATGTATCCCTTGCATGTAAAACCCCCAGCACATTTTCGTAACTCCAGAAGAATGGTCGGTATCGGTCTTGTTAATTTTTTGGATATCCCTCATGGGATAAGTAACCTGTGTAAACATTAGAATGAATATCAAGACATGATGTCCAGTCCTGTAGACATCTGGACACAAGTTGGAATGTGCAGTAGTGGTGCACGACACTGTCCAGCCCTAGATGGTCATGCAGAACCTATTACCCAGGATCAAACACCTGCCTGTGACGCACGTGTCCCGACACAAATAATGGAGAGAATGTATTGCACACATTCGCATAGTGGCACATGGAAAAAGGGTGATGAAGGCACTGACGTAAACAGGATACCCCCTGATCCACTGTGTGAGGGACAGTTACTGTGTGGGTAGGTGTGTCCTGACCAACAATGATACAATGCCAAATGTCCTGTGATTGCAGGAAATAACTATGTACCATACTGCATGTAACAGTTGCCTAAAGCGGTCACATCAGGATAGAAAATACATAATTCGTACAAGAAACAGACTAACAACTAAAGTGCTAAAGGTATAGGCTCACAGCTAGGAAACTAATGAATGTTCTACACCTGCACTGACCGTGGGTATGTGTTGGCCTAAACAATCTGGTGTCCCCAGAATATATCCCAACCTGTACATATGACAATGTGTCAACCCTACCAATGGTCAGAGCATTCGCACAATAACTGGCCAGCCTCTTAATCACTCACAAAGCCAGTGACCTTTGGAGGAAAGGTGTTGAATGAGAATGACTACTTACAACAACGAAGAGTAATAGACGTATTTAACTGCAGAAAATTAGTAGTAATAGTAATCTGTCAACACGTTCCAAGTTAATAGTACTAATATAGTAGAATTGTCTGAGATTGTCCCTGATTTGTCATAGCCTTGTCCCTGTCACTGTAGAAACTAGTCCCTGAGTATCACAGAGGGCCATACAAATATGTACACCAACCAACTGTCACATCTGTTAACAGGGCTACTGCATACCTGTAGTGAATTTATAACTGATGTCCAGAATAATATTCATTGTATCTATAAAAGAATGAAATAGTCAAATGTGAAGGGAAACACGTGGAAACCCCACCCCACCCTGTATTATGTAGTGGAACCACTCCCAGCCCTATATTATGTAGCGCTGACCTAATAATGCAGTCAGAGGTGCCCAAACACCTGCATCTGTAAACACAGGTAGAATGTTAAAATCTGGACTAACTCTATCCATGTGCTACGTCTGATATTTGAACAGTGCCAGGGCAGTTCTAGTCACCAGTCAGACAAGTCTAAATCCAGACCAGCACATGAACACCCTGACAATCAAACACGCGTATGAGCGAGGATTATACGCATAGGAGTTCTGAATATCCTTGGAGTGAGTAGACATGCAGCACGGGTCCAGAGCAGTAGGGAACAGGGAATGTCAGAAGTGTAGTACTGCAGTTTTCCCAGCAGGAGAATGGATGCCTGCTGTATAAGGGAAGCGGTGAGGCATATGTCAGAGTAGCTATGAACCATGGGTATAAATATAAATGAGGCAGAACAATAATAGTGTAGTGGTTAGAGCATCCACCTAATGTAAAGGCATTCTCGGTTCAAGTACGACTATAGCACATATTAATTGTGTAATGAATGCCTCTGTGCTGTAAAGCCAACATTTATACATGTAAAGGTGACCACGTGTCTCGCATGGGGCCATTAACCGGATTCCATCAATCAAAGTGGTACTTTCATAAGGAATAAGGAACATGTAATCCCAAAGAAGTGGCAGTGAACATGTAACTCAGAAGAAGTAGATGCAATTGTGCCTGCGTGGGTGTACGCAGCTTGTAGCATAGCAAATGTATGTTGTCTTGTACAGCTGTAACTTTTATATATAGATAGATAGATAGATAGATAGATAGATAGATAGATAGATAGATAGATGTGTGTATAGATAAATATCCACAGACATAACAGAAATATGCAATTATATATATATATATATATATCTATTTATATATATATATATGTATATATATATATATATATATATATATATATATATATATATATATATATATATATATATATATATATATATATATATATATATATATATATATATATATATGTATATATATATAAATATATATGTAAGGAACACCTAAAGATGAAAGCAAACATAAGGGTTGTTAAGGGAATCTAGAGCAAGTAAGGAATTATAAAGTGCTCGCAACGTATGTCAGATAAAGCTGCACAAATGTGAGTAGAGCACCCCTATTCACACCAGAGGCAGGGTTATACCAGTGGCCATAACATCGTTGAAGTGCTATGTCAACATTATACACAGACGGAATTTAGTACATGTTGCGACCACCTACACTTGTAACCCGCAAATTGTTCGTAATCCATAACACCAGGAAAGGCACGTATATGCAAATATGAATGGATGGTGAGCCTGTGAATACACGAGGCAGTACAAAATGTGTGTAGGGCCCCAACACTCTGGTGTGGGCAATGTGTAAAGGTGTGTCATGGCTGCGATAACAGGTGTATAATGGCTGGTATGTGTGGAAGCTCAACACAGGTGTGCTGGAGAAACTATGGATATGCGATTATGGACACAGGAGTGCTAGGGTATGTTGCGCTGGTTGCAATGGAGAGGCCCGTGGAGGTCAGCTAGTACATAGGTACAATTTCCACATAGAGTGTCATCTGCGTGGAGACATGTGTGAATAGGCTTATCGTTGTCGGACATTGTGCATCAGGGGTGGCAGCCCAGCACTTAAAACCTAAACGGCACCCATGAGCGGAACGGAGTTCTGCTGTGACAACCCCAAACTGGGAAAAGCAGAAACACACAACTACATGCAGACAGCAATATGTTGACGTACAATCTCAGTAACACAAACACTCATTCTATTAACATTAATAATATGAATGTGAACAGAAACAAACACAGTAGCAGGAATAACAGGCTGCGCATACGAGTAATAGGTCGAATGACACTGTATCACATCACACTTATCAGCGGCACCCCAGACATGAAAAACGTGTGACATCTGTCCGCTGTATAGCATGCAGTATACTGATCACAAGTTCACTGGAGTGAAGTGTCGGTGTCATAATGACTAAGGCAATAGTATGCTGTTGAAGCAGAGATAAAACCCAATATACATGTGTAAGTGTCTATGTCCGTGAAATGTATGGGTTAACCGACACACAGATGTATATATAGATAAAAACGTATATATACATATATAGATTTATATACACATATACATTTATACAGATATATATACACAAACAAAGATATACTACAGATATATATATATATATATATATATATATATATATATATATATATATATATATATAGATAGATATATATATATATATAGATAGATATATATACACAAACAACAGGTATTGATATATACATACACACACAAAACAAATATGTTATTGTAGATATACACATGTACATAACTAGGTTACTTTATAGCAATTAGGGGTAACATATATACAGCCCGGGCATATGTGACTGGGAGGGCCAATAAATAAACATTGTACCCCCCACACCGCCCAGCTAGGCCGGTCAGACATACAAACAGGCAATAAAGATTACTATACTGCTGCTGTCCAAAACACCGGCAGGAAAGCAGCAGTGGGAGAGATCTACAAGGTCTACACTTTAAACATGGATAACAGTGTCCCTTGCAGGACCCCAAAAAGTCAGTGTATGTGTCAACCTGTTGTCATTGATGCAAGCAGGATGTAGGTGTACATGGAACAGTAGGTTGTGTAACTGCGATAATACATGGGTTGACAAAAATGTAAGGCATGTGTCCCGAGATGGGGAGAGTGGGCAATGTGTAGGGGTGTGCTCATACCCCAGCTGCGCTCACAGTAAGTATATCATGAGTGATGTAGGGGTTGGGTGCCAGGTAGGTGGACCATGGGTATGCAATAATGGGCTTAAGTGTGCAGGTGCTGGTTGGCAGAGATATAGTAGGCCCGCCCAGTGGAAGCCATTAATATTCCTATGTGGGCATAACAGACGCCTATACGTCCCAAACCTGAAGAGCACATCTACCGGATATTCTGTAAACCATCGGGGGAATACATATAGACCAAATCAGTGCCGTGTACCTGATTAGCATGGACATCCATAGTTATGAATCAGAATGTAACAAAAGTCCAAATTAACACTTCCGGAACTAGTGATATTAGGTAGACAGGTGGCAGAATACAGGTAATGACAGATGACATGTATGAGTCAAAAACGGCATGCACCTCGACAAACATGAATGAATGCATATGCTCTGTAAATGTCAATGTGTCTGGTTAATAGAACCAATCATCTAAATGTGTCCCACAGGGTGTTATGCAATGTTCCTGATACAGTGTTCATTCTTCCCCATTGGTATGTGAGGTCTGCTAGTAATGGAAAGTGCATAATTTGATGACCACCTCAGGTAGATGATAGCATAATAGATGAGGTTCCACACCCATATGCCTTTGAATGACACACCCGTCTGGGCAGTTGTGTCCTGCAAAATGAATGTTATGGCACATGGTCTGTGAGTTCAGGAAAGGAAGCCATATATTCTGTGTAGTGGTGTCAGAAATTAATTTGTTGTATCAGAAACAGCTACATGTAATAGGAAACAGTATTAGCAATTATAATGCTACAAGAATAACCTTAACATATGCAAACCGTGGAAGTAGTCAGTTTACAACTTGCTGTGGGTATGTGTTGCCTAGACACATATAAGATCTATAGGGCCGCCACCATTCTGAATGGCCAAAGTGGGACCTGCTCTGTAGAAATGTCAGATGTACCAGGGCAGAACATACCTACAGCCATGCATAGTACAGCAATATACATATCAGCACAAATCAAAGCATAGTCTAGCAGCTGTAAAGTTGCTTATGCTACTACATATAACATATCGACGTGTCAGGTATGCAAGACCTGTAACAAGCAGCCACTACAGACACGTAGAATATGAGAATGTCCCCTAATCAGGACAGTTGCAATGGCTAGAGTATCGTCACATGACATATGCCTAATGAGGGACTGTCCCATGCAAAGTGGGAAAGGTGTTATTCCTGCAGTCTCCTGTCGTGCAATCTGAAAGGTGGAAAATGTACAGTAGATATGCGGTAGCATGACTCTCCGGACAGCTGTGTTAACAAAATCATATTCACATGTCAACATTGCAGAGTATTGGTTCCCATGTATCAGGCAAATGGGAGCAGATAATTTGAGGAACACGCATATAATATGATTACGTCACACTGGACAGGCCGCCGAGTCCGTACAGTCGAACGCCTGCCGTCGCCAAATGGTTAGACATACCCGATACTGTAGTCATGTAGTCCGATGTAATACGCATTACAAGGGATCGTGCACACCCAGCGTGAGTGACAAATGAAAGCAGAAATTTTGGTGAGCGAGCGGCTGTAAGCGTGTTTGTCTACCAGTATGCCAGTAGTGCACTGTCAAAGAAATGTTTAGTCTAAATGGGTAAAAGGTGCTGTAACCAGAGATCAGCAGTGCTTAACACTGTGCAAACCCATGCACAACTGCTCCCACCTGCTGGAATGTGCCTTACCCAGTCCGTATCCAAAGGCATTGGTCTGTCCGCAAACAAAGAACTGCCCTATTCATGTGTTGGTAGCAGTACCCTGCACACATAGCTCATATGAATTAACAATAGACCATGGCATATATACAGGCAAAAGACTACATACACACCATGCAGTGCAGTCATCCAACAGTATAGCAATGCACTAACAGATATGTCAGGACCACTGGTGTATGCATGCCTGGCCATCCTGTATGTCAGTGTGTGAGCATGCCGAGAATGACTGTTACGCATGTTGTCGACCGATATTACTGTCATACCATCATGTGTGTGAGCATGCCAAGTATGGACAACTGTATAACATGTGTCACATGTCCAGATAGTCAGTACTGTGTTGCTGACCCTTCTGTTCTACACAGACAGGTGTCATGCCGTGTCTGCAGGGTAGCTAATGGTCATGTGGCATTGACAGTTGCTACATGTCTGCATAGCGTGGGAGGACATCCAACCACATCCACAGTCCTACACAGCACCGTGGGTGGTGCACATAACTCTCACATGTGTAGGTTGGACGGGGGGCACAGCTGACAGTCGTACACATCTTCCACTACTGTACTGGTATGCCAGGTACTCCATGTCAGTGTGTGGACCTACCTAAATTGCCGGTTGGAGGGATACCAGTGTACGTCAGACCCCAGCGTTAAATACCAACACAATGGTGTTCGACGTCCTAGCTTTCACAACCTACATCAAACTGCCTGGCCTGCTGTAGTCTGTGTGTGTCTTTGGGGGTTGGGGTCATTCATTGGGCATATCCATAGGCCATTGTATATCATTTGTCTGTATTGGTCTACACCTCTCCAGCTGCATGGAACGTGTGTTGTCTGTACGGACATACATGATGTTCATCCAATAATCTGCAGTGGGTTAGGACACCCTGTGTACTACTGGCTACCATTGTGACCCCCGTATGTGCTACAGATGTCATGGTGCCACTATGGATGTGTACTGTTTGCTGCCTTAACAGTCGGCCACCAAAGTCTCTTGTATGCTCACATACATACCATAGCAATGGTAAATACACAGTCTAATACAACTGCCAATTTTTAGGTTGATAGACATACCCTGGGGGTGTTCTGGACCTGAGGACGGTGCTGGAGGGCTGCCTATGTCGGATGCACAGTGCACCTCCTATACATGGCCGAACACAGTTATTGTCATGTTTTGCATCCATTGTACTGTGTGCGGGTCAGAGAGGGGACATCCGTGGGTACCTATTGTGTCAGTGCATATGCCTTGTGCTGCCTCTTTGGCAAGGGCATGTCATACTGTGTATGGCCTTTCGCCGACTGGGCTCTGCTTAAGTAGTTCCTTCGCCAAGTCACACTGTGCCTGTACAGGCCTTGGCAGTGGTGTTGGGCCATGTGGCCCTGCCCCATGCTGTTCCTGCAGCAACTGTTACTGTAGCATAGCAAATACCATAACAAATTGTGTGCATGTAGCTAGTGAGTACTGCAGGGCTCCACCGGATGTGTCCAGATACCAGAACCATGAACTGAGCATCCCAAACACATGCCTGTGCATCCGCCTCATTATGGTGTGAGTGTTCAGGTGTGTGTGCATTGTTGCTGGGTTTCATCAACCACGACACCAGTGGTTACCCAGCATCCCTCACTAGGACACTGTAGGGGATGTCCATATTGACAAAGGTGTGGTACAACTGTGTCAGAAGCCATATATCGGAATCATCATAGCTTCCAGGGCAAACAGCACACACATATTCAATCTAATGCCCTGGCCATCGCATATGGCCTAGGTGTTGGAGGGTATGCCCCTGCAGTGACTGTAGGCCCTACCCCGCTTACCGGGTGGTGCTTTGATGTGTATGTGTGTGCAGGCTATAGCTCCCAGTACCCCAGGGTAGTCATCCATGTGGTTGAAGAGATGCATATTGCTGGTCTACTAATCACGTGTGTTGAGGACATGTACGTGCTCACTAGCATGTGTTGACATGGCGTCTGTGAACTGGCACACTACTCTCGATGCAGATGCCTGTGAGATCCCCATGATATCCCCAGTTGTGCTGTGTGATGTACCTGCGGCTAGTATACCCAGGCCAACACATACCGTGGTATCCACTGTGATGGGTTTCCCTCGGCCTATTTGATGTGTCAGTTGTGGCAGGCCGAGGTCAACAAGCAGCTGTTGGAGGTCTCTGTCCACCCCATAGTGCCCCACCATCCCCAGCTCATGTAGCCCCTGGTAAGTCCCCCTGGGTCTATTAAGTCTTATGTCACCCCAGTAAGGGATGTTCGGCAGCATACACATTCGCACTGCCCTCAGCCTCCTGCACATGTTGGTCTATGTTTCCTGCTGCAGCCCTTCTCATTTGGTTGGACTGTGTCATGAAATGTCCCCACAGGTGTACACCAGTGGTGTAGAGTGCGGAAGAAACCTGTGTGTATGATGCTTGCTGACATTACCGTACTGTTCGGGTGCGGGCTGGCCATGTCATCTTCTGATTGTGCTGATCATCACCTGTTTGTGCAGCCTGTACACCCTGACAACCCCACCACTGCTGTTGTCCCTCCCAATGTCACCCGGCAAGTATAGACACACCTCTAGCTTAGGCGTGCTAAGGCAGGAGCACTCCCGAGGCACTGTCATGCCTGACCCCCCTCCCATGCTGTCAACTATATTCAAGCACTGCACCAGGCAAACTACACACATACACTCCAGGTATCTGCATCACATCCTGGGAATAAATGGGATACACTATTGTCAACCTCATCTGCATAGTATAGTCTTCTAATGAATAGTTATATGACCCATACCGAACCTCAAAATTAATAACCACCGCTTAGTGTCGCTCAGATCCGTACACAACTGGTAACAGGTGCCTTACTATCACCATATTCAATGTCCCATGGTCTTCCCAGCAACAAAATAGCCGGTATCTACACGACTACAACCCAGAACCCTGCACACAACAGACGATGTGCATTACCACTATGCCATGGCAGATATACGTACATCCCAGGTTATCACTTAGAGATCATCTGGCACAAACATTCAATAGTGCTGATGTCCCCAGACATATATGTTTATATCTATGTCTATCTCTCTATATCTACATATATCATATATATTATTTGTATACATATATACAAAGATATACATACACACATATACATGTACACACATATGTAGATATTGCATTTATATCACAACAGCGGACCACATGACAGCAAAGCATTAGACAGGCATGAAAAGGAAACTACATGTGCCACCTGCATCATGTAGTGTTGTTACTATCAAGGAATTTGTGTTCTGTTGCATCACATGGGTCAGACTGTATTAAGGTTAAGAGTAGGGCTGCTGACATTTACTCACCAGACCTATTGGTGAATGTATGTGTTGACAACCCAGTGTCTTGGCAAAATATGTGGGCTGTGGACACTATATAGGTTAGCAACAAAACACACTAAACATATCCCGAAGCAGCCACCCACAGATACCAACACATAGGTTATAACTGCCAAACACCCACACCTCCCATGCCTTGGAATTGAGCACCTACCTGTCTAGTCTACCACACTACAGCATTACGCAGTAACAGAACGCGCTACTGAGTTTCAGCATCACTGCACTCCCAGAGGCATACTTTTAGGTGGATGACATCATGAGCAAAGGCAAAGACGCCGATAGGGAATGTATGGAGAGGGAGCTGTCTAAAAGCATTACTCTGTCCCCAGGTAGCTGGAGACACAAACACACACACACACATTTGGCAGGGCAGGGAGTTGAACATTCACCTAACAACCTTATCACACTACAGCATTACGCAGTTACAGAACCCGCTACCGAAATTACTGGTACACAGCACTCCCAGAGGCCTACTTCTAGGTGGATGACATCATCAGCAAAGGCAAAGAATCTGATAGGGAATGTATGGAGAGTGAGCCATCTAAAAGCATTCCTTTGCCCTCAGGCAGCTGGAAACACACACACACACACACACACACACACACACACACTTGGCAGGGCAGGGAGTCGAACATACACCTAACTACCTTATTACACTACAGCATTACGCAATTACAGAATGTGCTACTGAGATTACTGGAACACAGTGCTCCCAGCGGCATACTTCTAGGTGAATTACATCATCAGCAAAGGCAAAGACGCCGATAGGGAATGTATGGAGAGTGAGCCATCTAAAAGCATTACTCTGTCCTGTCCTCTGCAGCTGGAAACACACACACGCACACACACACACACACACACACACACACACACACACACACACACACACACACACACACACACACACACACACACTTGGCAGGGCCAGGAGTTGAACATATACCTAACTACCTTAGCACACTACAGCATTATGCAATTACAGAACACACTACCGAGATTACTGGAACACAGCACTCCCAGAGGCATACTTCTAGGTGGATGACATCATCAGCAAAGGCAAAGACGCAGATAGGGAATGTATGGGGAGTGATCCTCCTAAAAGCATTACTCTGTCCCCAGGCAGCTGGAAACATGCACACACACACACACACACACACACACACACACACACACACACACACACACACACATTTGGCAGTGCCAGGAGTCGAACATAGACCTAATGACCTTATCACACTACAGCATTACACAGTTACAGAATGCACTACCGAGATTAGTGGAACACAGCACTCCCACAGGCATACTTCTAGGTGGATGACATCATCAGCAAAGGCAAAGACACTGATAGGGAATGTATGGAGAGTGAGGCATCTAAAAACATTACTCTGTCCCCAGGCAGCTGGAAACACACACACACACACACACACTTGGCAAGGCCAAGAGTCGAACATACACCTAACTTTCTTACCACACTACAGCATTACACAGTTACAAAATGCACTACTGAGATTACTTGAACACAGCACTCCCAGAGGCATACTTCTAGGTGGATGACATCATCAGCAAAGGCAAAGACGCCGATAGGGAATGTATGGAGAGTGAGCAGTCTAAAAGCATTTTACTGTCCCAAGGTAGACGTAGACAAACACACGGCAGTGGTGTGAGCAGGACAACTGCCTATCTATGGAGCACTATTACAACACTACATGGATACGTGAAGTGTCACAGCTAGTACACCCTTTAAGACAGTCCCAGTGTGTTCAATGTAGGAATCCATCCTGACATGGGGTATGGACATCTGTTGCCTGGATGACCACTATCGCTATACAGGATTTCAATGGTCATGCCCATACACAGACGCACATAACCGACACAAGGTGTCATTGGGCATGCTCACAGACTTAGTAGCACATGTCCGTTTGGAATGTACTGTGTGTCCATCTATACAAAGGCGTACTGGGCATGCTCACACACTTACTTGTAGCAAAGGGCTGTCTTGGATGCACACGGATTCTAAACATGGAAGGACACAGTTTGGAATGTACTGTGTGTCCATCTACACAACGGCGTACTGGGCATACTCACACACTTAGTAGTAGTGAAGCGCTGTCTTGTATGCACATGGATTCTAAACACGGAAGGGCACAGTGTGTCAATAGTGAACATTGTTAGCACAAACGCTGCACTACACTCATCTGACACCATTCATCAGTGCTAGCTGTGTAGCATTCGTGATCACAGCTGACAATCCAGATCCAACAATGGGGAATACGGACATCTCTGCAGTGAGGAACACTTGGCATATGGCACAGTTGTGCACAATAGCACTACCACAGTATACCTCAGATACAGACATGTGGGCCATAAGACCATGACGGACAGCTCCAGGTGTTACTGTCCCCACGTACATGAAGGCCACTCACATGTACTGACCAGTACACACCTCCAAAGGAGCCAAAACACAGAAAAGTCCTTCCCGGTTTTCCAAGATCACAGTGG